>NW_026735419.1:0-130066 GCF_949786415.1 Peromyscus eremicus
AACAGATGCCAGTGCTATTTGCCCTGTGTATGACAATGGGAGCGCAATAGTGACTCTTCTTATCAGAAAACACTCTTGCTCGTAGAACCAGAAACTGCATGTGATTCAACTCCATTTAGGGCTCGGAAACAAACGCTAGCTTGCCTTACAAGAAACACACTCTGCTTTTGAGGAAAGAGCACTCTTCTACTCTACTGTGTTTCCTATAGGGCCAGAACAGTGAACTTGCTCAGAACAAAAGAACTGTGCTTCCTACACACACGGGCCATATCTAGTTCAACTCTGCTTAGGAAACTGACAAGAACAGTAGCTCCTCTTCAGTTCAATACACTGTACTTGCTGGGAACAGGCACGAGTGCTATTTGAACAGTGTATTGCAATGGGAGCGCAATAGTGACTTTTTTTTACCAGAAAACAACTCTTGCTCGTAGGACCAGAAACTGCATGTGATTCAAGTCCATTTAGGACTGGGAAACAAACGCTATCTCGCCTTACAAGAAACAAACTCTGCTTTTGAGAAAAGAGCACTCTTCTATTCTACTGTGTTTCCTATGAGGTCCAAACAGTGAGCTTGCTCACTACAAAAGAACTGTGCTTCCTACACACACGGGCCATATCTAATTCAACTCTGCTTAGGAAACTGACAAGAACAGTAGCTTCGCTTCAGTCCAATACACTGTACTTGCTGGGAAGAGACGTGAGTGCTATTTGCGCTGTGTATGGCAATGGGAGCGCAATAGTGACTTTCCTTACCAGAAAACAACTATTGCTCGTAGGACCAGAAACTGCATGGGATTCAACTCCATTTAGGACAGGGAAACAAACGCTAGTTCGCCTTACAAGAAACACACTCTGCTTTTGAGAAAAGAGCACTCTTCTACTCTACTGTGTTTCCTATGGGGTCCGAACGCTGAGCTTGCTCAGAACAAAAGAACTGTGTTTCGTACACACATGGGCCATATCTAATTCAACTCTGTTTAGGAAACTGACAAGAACAGTAGCTCCTCTTCAATCCAATACACTGTACATGCTAGGAACAGACAGCAGTCCTATTTGCCCTGTGTATGACAATGGGAGCGCAATAGTGACTCTTCCTACCAGAAAACAACTCTTGCTCATAGGACCAGAAACTGCATGGGATTCAACTCCATTTAGGACTGGGAAAAAAATGCTAGTTCGCATTACAAGAAACACACTTTGCTTTCTGAAAAGAGCACTCTTCTCCTCTACTGTTTTTCCTTTGGGGTCCGAACAGTGATTTTGCTCTGAACAAAAGAACTGTACTTCCTACACACATGGGCCATATCTAGTTCAACTCTACTTAGGAAACTGACAAGAACAGTAGCTCCGCTTCAGTCCAATACACTGTACTTGCTGGGAACAGACGCAAGTGCTATTTGCACTGTGTATGGCAATGGGAGCGCAATAGTGACTCTTCTTACCAGAAAACAACTCTTGCTCGTTTGACCAAAAACTCCATGTGACTCAATTCCATTTAGGACTGGGAAGCAAACGCTAGCTCGCCTTACAAGAAACACACTCTGCTTTTGAGAAAAGAGCACTCTTCTACTCTACTGTGTTTCCTATAGGGCCAGAACAATGAGCTTGCTCAGAACAAATGAACTGTGCTTCCTAAACACATGGGCCATATCTAGTTCAACTGTGCTTAGGAAACTGACAAGAACAGTAACTCCTCTTCAGTCCAATACACTGTACTTGCTGGGAACAGATGCCAGTGCTATTTGCACTGTGTATGGCAATGGGAGCGCAATAGTGACTCTTTTTACCAGAAAACAACTCTTGCTCATAAGACCAGAAACTGCATGTGACTCAACTCCATTTAGGACTGGGAAACAAACTCTAGCTCGCCTTACAAGAAACACACTCTGCTTTTGAGAAGAGAGCACTCTTCTACTCTACTGTGTTTCCTTTAGGGCCAGATCAGTCAGGTTGCTCAGAACAAAAGAACTGTGCTTCCTACACACAGGGGCCATATCTAGTTCAACTCTGCTTAGGAAACTGACAAGAACAGTATCTCCTCTTCAGTTCAATACACTGTACATGCTGGGAACAGATGCCAGTGCTATTTGCCCTGTGCATGTCAATGGGAGCGCAATAGTGACTCTTCTTACCAGAAAACAACTCTTGCTCGTAGGACCAGAAACTGCATGTGATTCAAGTCCATTTAGGACTGGGAAACAAACGCTATCTCGCCTTACAAGAAACAAACTCTGCTTTTGAGAAAAGAGCACTCTTCTATTCTACTGTGTTTCCTATGGGGTCCAAACAGTGAGCTTGCTCACAACAAAAGAACTGTGCTTCCTACACACACGGGCCATATCTAATTCAACTCTGCTTAGGAAACTGACAAGAACAGTAGCTTCGCTTCAGTCCAATACACTGTACTTGCTGGGAAGAGACGCGAGTGCTATTTGCGCTGTGTATGGCAATGGGAGCGCAATAGTGACTTTCCTTACCAGAAAACAACTCTTGCTCGTAGGACCAGAAACTGCATGGGATTCAACTCCATTTAGGACAGGGAAACAAACGCTAGTTCGCCTTACAAGAAACACACTCTGCTTTTGAGAAAAGAGCACTCTTCTACTCTACTGTGTTTCCTATGGGGTCCGAACGCTGAGCTTGCTCAGAACAAAAGAACTGTGTTTTGTACACACATGGGCCATATCTAATTCAACTCTGTTTAGGAAACTGACAAGAACAGTAGCTCCTCTTCAATCCAATACACTGTACATGCTAGGAACAGACAGCAGACCTATTTGCCCTGTGTATGACAATGGGAGCGCAATAGTGACTCTTCCTACCAGAAAACAACTCTTGCTCATAGGACCAGAAACTGCATGGGATTCAACTCCATTTAGGACTGGGAAAAAAATGCTAGTTCGCATTACAAGAAACACACTTTGCTTTCTGAAAAGAGCACTCTTCTCCTCTACTGTTTTTCCTATGGGGTCCGAACAGTGAGCTTGCTCTGAACAAAAGAACTGTACTTCCTAAACACATGGGCCATATCTAGTTCAACTCTGCTTAGGAAACTGACAAGAACAGTAGCTCTGCTTCAGTCCAATACACTGTACTTGCTGGGAACAGACGCAAGTGCTATTTGCACTGTGTATGGCAATGGGAGCGCAATAGTGACTCTTCTTACCAGAAAACAACTCTTGCTCGTATGACCAAAAACTCCATGTGACTCAATTCCATTTAGGACTGGGAAACAAACGCTAGCTCGCCTTACAAGAAACACACTCTGCTTTTGAGAAAAGAGCACTCTTCTACTCTACTGTGTTTCCTTTAGGGCCAGAACAGTGAGCTTGCTCAGAACAAAAGAACTGTGCTACCTACACACACGGCCATATCTAGTTCAATTCTGTTTAGAAAACTGACAAGAACAGTAGCTCCTCTTCAGTCCAATACACTGTACATGCTGGGAACAGACGGCAGTGCTATTTGCCCTGTGTATGACAATGGGAGCGCAATAGTGACTCTTTCTACCAGAAAACAACTCTTGCTCGTAGGACCAGAAACTGCATGGGATTCAACTCCATTTAGGAATGGGAAACAAATGCTAGTTTGCATTACCAGAAACACACTCTGCTTTTGAGAAATGAGCACTCTTCTACTCTACTGTTTTTCCTATGGGGTCCGAACAGTGAGGTTGCTCAGAACAAAAGAACTGTGCTTCCTACACACATGGGCGATATCTAGTTCAACTCTGCTTAGGAAACTGACAAGAACAGTAGCTCCTCTTCAGTCCAATACACTGTACTTGCTGGGAACAGATGCCAGTGCTATTTGCCCTAAGCATTTCAATGGGAGCACAATAGTGACTCTTCTTACCAGAAAACAACTCTTGCTAGTAGGACCAGAAACTGCATGTGATTCAACTTCATTTAGGACTGGGAAACAAACGCGAACTTGCCGTACAAGAAACACACTCTGCTTTTGATAAAAGAGCACTCTTCTACTCTACTGTGTTTCTTCTGGGGTCCGAACAGTGAGCCTGCTCAGAACAAAAGAACTGTGCTTCCTACACAAAGGGGCCATATCTAGTTCAACTTTGCTTAGGAAACTGACAAGAACAGTAGATCCTCTTCAGTCCAATACACTGTACATGCTGGGAACAGATGCCAGTGCTATTTGCCCTGTGTATGACAATGGGAGCACAATAGTGACTCTTCTTACCAGAAAACAACTCTTGCTCGTAGAACCAGAAACTGCATGTGATTCAACTCCGTTAGGACTGGGAAACAAACGCTTGCTCGTCTTACAAGAAACACACTCTGCTTTTGAAAAACGAGCACTCTTCTACTCTACTGTGTTTCCTACGGGTTCCGAACAGTGAGCTTGCTCAGAACAAAAGAACTGTGCTTCCTACACACGGGCCATATCTAGTTCAACTCTGCTTAGGAAACTGACAAGAACAGTAGCTCCACTTCAGTTCAATACACTGTACTTGCTGGGAACAGGCACGAGTGCTATTTGAACAGAGTATGGCAATGGGAGCGCAATAGTGAGTTTTTTTTACCAGAAAAGAACTCTTGCTCATAAGACCAGAAACTGCATGTGATTCAACTCCATTTTGGACTGGGAAACAAACGCTATCTCCCCTTACAAGAAACAAACTCTGCTTTTGAGAAAAGAGCACTCTTCTACTCTACTGTGTTTCCTTTGGGGTCCAAACAGTGAGCTTGATCACAACAAAAGAACTGTGCTTCCTACACACACGAGCCATATCTAGTTCAACTCTGCTTAGGAAACTGACAAGAACTGTAGCTCCACTTCAGTCCAATATACTGTACATGCTGGGAACAGATGCCAGTGCTATTTGCCCTGTGTATGACAATGGGAGCGCAATAGTGACTCTTCTTATCAGAAAACACTCTTGCTCGTAGAACCAGAAACTGCATGTGATTCAACTCCATTTAGAACTGGGAAATAAACGCTAGCTCGCCTAACAAGAAACACACTCTGCTTTTGAGAAAAGAGCACTCTTCTACTCTACTGTGTTTCCTATAGGGCCAGAACAGTGAGCTTGCACAGAAAAAAAGAAGTGTTCTTCCTACACACACGGCCATATCTAGTTCAATTCTGCTCAGGAAACTGACAGGAACAGTATATCCTCTTCAGTCAAAGACACTGTACATGCTGGGAACAGACACCAGGGCTTTTTGCCCTGTTTATGACAATGGGAGCGCAATAGTGACTCTTCTTACAAGAAAACAACTCTTGCTCGTAGCACCAGAAACTGCATGTGACTCAACTCCATTTAGGACTGGGAAACAAACGCTAGCTCGCCTTACAACAAACACACTCTGCTTTTGAGAAAAGAGGACTCTTCTACTCTACTGTGTTTCCTTTAGGGCCAGAACAGTGAGCTTGCTCAGAACAAAAGAACTGTGCTACCTACACACACGGCCATATCTAGTTCAATTCTGTTTAGAAAACTGACAAGAACAGTAGCTCCTCTTCAGTCGAATACACTGTACATGCTGGGAACAGATGCCAGTGCTATTTGCCCTGTGTATGACAATGGGAGCGCAATAGTGACTCTTCTTACCAGAAAACAACTCTTGCTCGTAGGACCAGAAACTGCAAGTGATTGAACTCAATTTAGGACTGGGAAACAAACGCTAGCTTGCCTTACAAGAAACACACTCTGCTTTTGAGAAAAGAGCACTCTTCTAATCTACTGTGTTTCCTATGCGGTCCAAAGAGTGAGCTTGCTCAGAACAAAAGAACTGTGCTTCCTCCACACACGGCCATATCTAGTTCTACTCTGCTTAGGAAACTGACAAGAACAGTAGCTCCTCTTCAGTCCAATACACTGTTCTTGCTGGGAGCAGACGCGAGTGCTATTTGCACTGTGTAAGGCAATGGGAGCACAATAGTGACACTTCTTACCAGAAAACAACTCTTGCTCGTAAGACCAGAAACTGCATGTGACTCAACTCCATTTCGGACTGGGAAACAAATGCTAGCTTGCCTTACAAGAAACACTCTGCTTTTGAGAAAAGAGCACTCTTCTACTCTACTGTGTTTCCTATAGGGCCAGAACAGTGAGCTTGCTCAGAACAAAAGAACTGTTCTTCCTACACACACGGCCATATCTAGTTCAATTCTGCTTAGAAAACTGACAAGAACAGTAGCTCCTCTTCAGTCCAATACACTGTACATGCTGGGAACAGACACCAGTGCTATTTGCCCTGTGTATGACAATGGGAGTGCAATAGTGACTCTTCTTACCAGAAAACAACGCTTGCTCGTAGGACCAGAAACTCCATGGGATTCAACTCCATTTAGGACTTGAAACAAACGCTAGATTGCCTTACAAGAAACACACTCTGCTTTTGAGAAAAGAGCACACTTCTTCTCTACTGTGTTTCCTATAGGGCCAGAACAGTAAGCTTGCTCAGAACAAAAGACCTGTGCTTCCTACACACACGGGCCATATCTAGTTCAACTCTGCTTAGGAAACTGACAAGAAAAGTACCTCCTCTTCAGTCCAATACACTGTACTTGCTGCGAAAAGACGAGAGTGCTATTTGAAGTGTGTATGGCAATGGGAGTGCAATAGTGACTCTTCTTACCAGAAAACAACTCTTGATCGTAGGAATAGAAACTGCATGGGATTCAACTCCCTTTCGAACTGGGAAACAAACACTAGCTCGCCTTTCAAGAAACACACTCTGCTTTTGAGAAAAGAGCACTCTTCTACTCTACTGTGTTTCCTATGGGGTCCGAACAGTGACCTTGCTCAGAACAAAAGAACTGTGCTTCCTACACACACGGGCCATATCTAGTTCCACTCTGCTGAGGAAACTGACAAGAACAGTAGCTCCTCTTCAGTCCAATACACTGAAATTCCTGGGAACAGACGCCAGTCCTATTTGCCCTGTGTATGACAATGGGAGCACAGTAGTGACGCTTCTTACCAGAAAACAACTCTTGCTCGTAGGACCAGAAACTGCATGTAACTCAACTCCGTTTAGGACTGGGAAACAAACGCTAGCTCGCCTTACAAGAAACACACTCTGCTTTTGAGAAAAGAGCACTCTTATACTCTACTGTGTTTCCTATGGGGTCCGAACAGTGAGCTTTCTCAGAACAAAAGAACTGTGCTTCCTACACACACGGGCCATATCTAGTTCAACTCTGCTTAGGAAACTGACAAGAACAGTAGCTCCACTTCAGTCCAATATACTGTACATGCTGGGAACAGATGCCAGTGCTATTTGCCCTGTGTATGACAATGGGAGCGCAATAGTGACTCTTCTTATCAGAAAACACTCTTGCTCGTAGAACCAGAAACTGCATGTGATTCAACTCCATTTAGGGCTCGGAAACAAACGCTAGCTTGCCTTACAAGAAACACACTCTGCTTTTGAGGAAAGAGCACTCTTCTACTCTACTGTGTTTCCTATAGGGCCAGAACAGTGAACTTGCTCAGAACAAAAGAACTGTGCTTCCTACACACACGGGCCATATCTAGTTCAACTCTGCTTAGGAAACTGACAAGAACAGTAGCTCCTCTTCAGTTCAATACACTGTACTTGCTGGGAACAGGCACGAGTGCTATTTGAACAGTGTATTGCAATGGGAGCGCAATAGTGACTTTTTTTTACCAGAAAACAACTCTTGCTCGTAGGACCAGAAACTGCATGTGATTCAAGTCCATTTAGGACTGGGAAACAAACGCTATCTCGCCTTACAAGAAACAAACTCTGCTTTTGAGAAAAGAGCACTCTTCTATTCTACTGTGTTTCCTATGGGGTCCAAACAGTGAGCTTGCTCACTACAAAAGAACTGTGCTTCCTACACACACGGGCCATATCTAATTCAACTCTGCTTAGGAAACTGACAAGAACAGTAGCTTCGCTTCAGTCCAATACACTGTACTTGCTGGGAAGAGACGTGAGTGCTATTTGCGCTGTGTATGGCAATGGGAGCGCAATAGTGACTTTCCTTACCAGAAAACAACTATTGCTCGTAGGACCAGAAACTGCATGGGATTCAACTCCATTTAGGACAGGGAAACAAACGCTAGTTCGCCTTACAAGAAACACACTCTGCTTTTGAGAAAAGAGCACTCTTCTACTCTACTGTGTTTCCTATGGGGTCCGAACGCTGAGCTTGCTCAGAACAAAAGAACTGTGTTTCGTACACACATGGGCCATATCTAATTCAACTCTGTTTAGGAAACTGACAAGAACAGTAGCTCCTCTTCAATCCAATACACTGTACATGCTAGGAACAGACAGCAGTCCTATTTGCCCTGTGTATGACAATGGGAGCGCAATAGTGACTCTTCCTACCAGAAAACAACTCTTGCTCATAGGACCAGAAACTGCATGGGATTCAACTCCATTTAGGACTGGGAAAAAAATGCTAGTTCGCATTACAAGAAACACACTTTGCTTTCTGAAAAGAGCACTCTTCTCCTCTACTGTTTTTCCTTTGGGGTCCGAACAGTGATTTTGCTCTGAACAAAAGAACTGTACTTCCTACACACATGGGCCATATCTAGTTCAACTCTACTTAGGAAACTGACAAGAACAGTAGCTCCGCTTCAGTCCAATACACTGTACTTGCTGGGAACAGACGCAAGTGCTATTTGCACTGTGTATGGCAATGGGAGCGCAATAGTGACTCTTCTTACCAGAAAACAACTCTTGCTCGTTTGACCAAAAACTCCATGTGACTCAATTCCATTTAGGACTGGGAAGCAAACGCTAGCTCGCCTTACAAGAAACACACTCTGCTTTTGAGAAAAGAGCACTCTTCTACTCTACTGTGTTTCCTATAGGGCCAGAACAATGAGCTTGCTCAGAACAAATGAACTGTGCTTCCTAAACACATGGGCCATATCTAGTTCAACTGTGCTTAGGAAACTGACAAGAACAGTAACTCCTCTTCAGTCCAATACACTGTACTTGCTGGGAACAGATGCCAGTGCTATTTGCACTGTGTATGGCAATGGGAGCGCAATAGTGACTCTTTTTACCAGAAAACAACTCTTGCTCATAAGACCAGAAACTGCATGTGACTCAACTTCATTTAGGACTGGGAAACAAACTCTAGCTCGCCTTACAAGAAACACACTCTGCTTTTGAGAAGAGAGCACTCTTCTACTCTACTGTGTTTCCTTTAGGGCCAGATCAGTCAGGTTGCTCAGAACAAAAGAACTGTGCTTCCTACACACAGGGGCCATATCTAGTTCAACTCTGCTTAGGAAACTGACAAGAACAGTATCTCCTCTTCAGTTCAATACACTGTACATGCTGGGAACAGATGCCAGTGCTATTTGCCCTGTGCATGTCAATGGGAGCGCAATAGTGACTCTTCTTACCAGAAAACAACTCTTGCTCGTAGGACCAGAAACTGCATGTGATTCAAGTCCATTTAGGACTGGGAAACAAACGCTATCTCGCCTTACAAGAAACAAACTCTGCTTTTGAGAAAAGAGCACTCTTCTATTCTACTGTGTTTCCTATGGGGTCCAAACAGTGAGCTTGCTCACAACAAAAGAACTGTGCTTCCTACACACACGGGCCATATCTAATTCAACTCTGCTTAGGAAACTGACAAGAACAGTAGCTTCGCTTCAGTCCAATACACTGTACTTGCTGGGAAGAGACGCGAGTGCTATTTGCGCTGTGTATGGCAATGGGAGCGCAATAGTGACTTTCCTTACCAGAAAACAACTCTTGCTCGTAGGACCAGAAACTGCATGGGATTCAACTCCATTTAGGACAGGGAAACAAACGCTAGTTCGCCTTACAAGAAACACACTCTGCTTTTGAGAAAAGAGCACTCTTCTACTCTACTGTGTTTCCTATGGGGTCCGAACGCTGAGCTTGCTCAGAACAAAAGAACTGTGTTTTGTACACACATGGGCCATATCTAATTCAACTCTGTTTAGGAAACTGACAAGAACAGTAGCTCCTCTTCAATCCAATACACTGTACATGCTAGGAACAGACAGCAGACCTATTTGCCCTGTGTATGACAATGGGAGCGCAATAGTGACTCTTCCTACCAGAAAACAACTCTTGCTCATAGGACCAGAAACTGCATGGGATTCAACTCCATTTAGGACTGGGAAAAAAATGCTAGTTCGCATTACAAGAAACACACTTTGCTTTCTGAAAAGAGCACTCTTCTCCTCTACTGTTTTTCCTATGGGGTCCGAACAGTGAGCTTGCTCTGAACAAAAGAACTGTACTTCCTAAACACATGGGCCATATCTAGTTCAACTCTGCTTAGGAAACTGACAAGAACAGTAGCTCTGCTTCAGTCCAATACACTGTACTTGCTGGGAACAGACGCAAGTGCTATTTGCACTGTGTATGGCAATGGGAGCCCAATAGTGACTCTTCTTACCAGAAAACAACTCTTGCTCGTATGACCAAAAACTCCATGTGACTCAATTCCATTTAGGACTGGGAAACAAACGCTAGCTCGCCTTACAAGAAACACACTCTGCTTTTGAGAAAAGAGCACTCTTCTACTCTACTGTGTTTCCTTTAGGGCCAGAACAGTGAGCTTGCTCAGAACAAAAGAACTGTGCTACCTACACACACGGCCATATCTAGTTCAATTCTGTTTAGAAAACTGACAAGAACAGTAGCTCCTCTTCAGTCCAATACACTGTACATGCTGGGAACAGACGGCAGTGCTATTTGCCCTGTGTATGACAATGGGAGCGCAATAGTGACTCTTTCTACCAGAAAACAACTCTTGCTCGTAGGACCAGAAACTGCATGGGATTCAACTCCATTTAGGAATGGGAAACAAATGCTAGTTTGCATTACCAGAAACACACTCTGCTTTTGAGAAATGAGCACTCTTCTACTCTACTGTTTTTCCTATGGGGTCCGAACAGTGAGGTTGCTCAGAACAAAAGAACTGTGCTTCCTACACACATGGGCGATATCTAGTTCAACTCTGCTTAGGAAACTGACAAGAACAGTAGCTCCTCTTCAGTCCAATACACTGTACTTGCTGGGAACAGATGCCAGTGCTATTTGCCCTAAGCATTTCAATGGGAGCACAATAGTGACTCTTCTTACCAGAAAACAACTCTTGCTAGTAGGACCAGAAACTGCATGTGATTCAACTTCATTTAGGACTGGGAAACAAACGCGAACTTGCCGTACAAGAAACACACTCTGCTTTTGATAAAAGAGCACTCTTCTACTCTACTGTGTTTCTTCTGGGGTCCGAACAGTGAGCCTGCTCAGAACAAAAGAACTGTGCTTCCTACACAAAGGGGCCATATCTAGTTCAACTTTGCTTAGGAAACTGACAAGAACAGTAGATCCTCTTCAGTCCAATACACTGTACATGCTGGGAACAGATGCCAGTGCTATTTGCCCTGTGTATGACAATGGGAGCACAATAGTGACTCTTCTTACCAGAAAACAACTCTTGCTCGTAGAACCAGAAACTGCATGTGATTCAACTCCGTTAGGACTGGGAAACAAACGCTTGCTCGTCTTACAAGAAACACACTCTGCTTTTGAAAAACGAGCACTCTTCTACTCTACTGTGTTTCCTACGGGTTCCGAACAGTGAGCTTGCTCAGAACAAAAGAACTGTGCTTCCTACACACGGGCCATATCTAGTTCAACTCTGCTTAGGAAACTGACAAGAACAGTAGCTCCACTTCAGTTCAATACACTGTACTTGCTGGGAACAGGCACGAGTGCTATTTGAACAGAGTATGGCAATGGGAGCGCAATAGTGAGTTTTTTTTACCAGAAAAGAACTCTTGCTCATAAGACCAGAAACTGCATGTGATTCAACTCCATTTTGGACTGGGAAACAAACGCTATCTCCCCTTACAAGAAACAAACTCTGCTTTTGAGAAAAGAGCACTCTTCTACTCTACTGTGTTTCCTTTGGGGTCCAAACAGTGAGCTTGATCACAACAAAAGAACTGTGCTTCCTACACACACGAGCCATATCTAGTTCAACTCTGCTTAGGAAACTGACAAGAACTGTAGCTCCACTTCAGTCCAATATACTGTACATGCTGGGAACAGATGCCAGTGCTATTTGCCCTGTGTATGACAATGGGAGCGCAATAGTGACTCTTCTTATCAGAAAACACTCTTGCTCGTAGAACCAGAAACTGCATGTGATTCAACTCCATTTAGAACTGGGAAATAAACGCTAGCTCGCCTAACAAGAAACACACTCTGCTTTTGAGAAAAGAGCACTCTTCTACTCTACTGTGTTTCCTATAGGGCCAGAACAGTGAGCTTGCACAGAAAAAAAGAAGTGTTCTTCCTACACACACGGCCATATCTAGTTCAATTCTGCTCAGGAAACTGACAGGAACAGTATATCCTCTTCAGTCAAAGACACTGTACATGCTGGGAACAGACACCAGGGCTTTTTGCCCTGTTTATGACAATGGGAGCGCAATAGTGACTCTTCTTACAAGAAAACAACTCTTGCTCGTAGCACCAGAAACTGCATGTGACTCAACTCCATTTAGGACTGGGAAACAAACGCTAGCTCGCCTTACAACAAACACACTCTGCTTTTGAGAAAAGAGGACTCTTCTACTCTACTGTGTTTCCTTTAGGGCCAGAACAGTGAGCTTGCTCAGAACAAAAGAACTGTGCTACCTACACACACGGCCATATCTAGTTCAATTCTGTTTAGAAAACTGACAAGAACAGTAGCTCCTCTTCAGTCGAATACACTGTACATGCTGGGAACAGATGCCAGTGCTATTTGCCCTGTGTATGACAATGGGAGCGCAATAGTGACTCTTCTTACCAGAAAACAACTCTTGCTCGTAGGACCAGAAACTGCAAGTGATTGAACTCAATTTAGGACTGGGAAACAAACGCTAGCTTGCCTTACAAGAAACACACTCTGCTTTTGAGAAAAGAGCACTCTTCTAATCTACTGTGTTTCCTATGCGGTCCAAAGAGTGAGCTTGCTCAGAACAAAAGAACTGTGCTTCCTCCACACACGGCCATATCTAGTTCTACTCTGCTTAGGAAACTGACAAGAACAGTAGCTCCTCTTCAGTCCAATACACTGTTCTTGCTGGGAGCAGACGCGAGTGCTATTTGCACTGTGTAAGGCAATGGGAGCACAATAGTGACACTTCTTACCAGAAAACAACTCTTGCTCGTAAGACCAGAAACTGCATGTGACTCAACTCCATTTCGGACTGGGAAACAAATGCTAGCTTGCCTTACAAGAAACACTCTGCTTTTGAGAAAAGAGCACTCTTCTACTCTACTGTGTTTCCTATAGGGCCAGAACAGTGAGCTTGCTCAGAACAAAAGAACTGTTCTTCCTACACACACGGCCATATCTAGTTCAATTCTGCTTAGAAAACTGACAAGAACAGTAGCTCCTCTTCAGTCCAATACACTGTACATGCTGGGAACAGACACCAGTGCTATTTGCCCTGTGTATGACAATGGGAGTGCAATAGTGACTCTTCTTACCAGAAAACAACGCTTGCTCGTAGGACCAGAAACTCCATGGGATTCAACTCCATTTAGGACTTGAAACAAACGCTAGATTGCCTTACAAGAAACACACTCTGCTTTTGAGAAAAGAGCACACTTCTTCTCTACTGTGTTTCCTATAGGGCCAGAACAGTAAGCTTGCTCAGAACAAAAGACCTGTGCTTCCTACACACACGGGCCATATCTAGTTCAACTCTGCTTAGGAAACTGACAAGAAAAGTACCTCCTCTTCAGTCCAATACACTGTACTTGCTGCGAAAAGACGAGAGTGCTATTTGAAGTGTGTATGGCAATGGGAGTGCAATAGTGACTCTTCTTACCAGAAAACAACTCTTGATCGTAGGAATAGAAACTGCATGGGATTCAACTCCCTTTCGAACTGGGAAACAAACACTAGCTCGCCTTTCAAGAAACACACTCTGCTTTTGAGAAAAGAGCACTCTTCTACTCTACTGTGTTTCCTATGGGGTCCGAACAGTGACCTTGCTCAGAACAAAAGAACTGTGCTTCCTACACACACGGGCCATATCTAGTTCCACTCTGCTGAGGAAACTGACAAGAACAGTAGCTCCTCTTCAGTCCAATACACTGAAATTCCTGGGAACAGACGCCAGTCCTATTTGCCCTGTGTATGACAATGGGAGCACAGTAGTGACGCTTCTTACCAGAAAACAACTCTTGCTCGTAGGACCAGAAACTGCATGTAACTCAACTCCGTTTAGGACTGGGAAACAAACGCTAGCTCGCCTTACAAGAAACACACTCTGCTTTTGAGAAAAGAGCACTCTTATACTCTACTGTGTTTCCTATGGGGTCCGAACAGTGAGCTTTCTCAGAACAAAAGAACTGTGCTTCCTACACACACGGGCCATATCTAGTTCAACTCTGCTTAGGAAACTGACAAGAACAGTAGCTCCACTTCAGTCCAATATACTGTACATGCTGGGAACAGATGCCAGTGCTATTTGCCCTGTGTATGACAATGGGAGCGCAATAGTGACTCTTCTTATCAGAAAACACTCTTGCTCGTAGAACCAGAAACTGCATGTGATTCAACTCCATTTAGGGCTCGGAAACAAACGCTAGCTTGCCTTACAAGAAACACACTCTGCTTTTGAGGAAAGAGCACTCTTCTACTCTACTGTGTTTCCTATAGGGCCAGAACAGTGAACTTGCTCAGAACAAAAGAACTGTGCTTCCTACACACACGGGCCATATCTAGTTCAACTCTGCTTAGGAAACTGACAAGAACAGTAGCTCCTCTTCAGTTCAATACACTGTACTTGCTGGGAACAGGCACGAGTGCTATTTGAACAGTGTATTGCAATGGGAGCGCAATAGTGACTTTTTTTTACCAGAAAACAACTCTTGCTCGTAGGACCAGAAACTGCATGTGATTCAAGTCCATTTAGGACTGGGAAACAAACGCTATCTCGCCTTACAAGAAACAAACTCTGCTTTTGAGAAAAGAGCACTCTTCTATTCTACTGTGTTTCCTATGGGGTCCAAACAGTGAGCTTGCTCACTACAAAAGAACTGTGCTTCCTACACACACGGGCCATATCTAATTCAACTCTGCTTAGGAAACTGACAAGAACAGTAGCTTCGCTTCAGTCCAATACACTGTACTTGCTGGGAAGAGACGTGAGTGCTATTTGCGCTGTGTATGGCAATGGGAGCGCAATAGTGACTTTCCTTACCAGAAAACAACTATTGCTCGTAGGACCAGAAACTGCATGGGATTCAACTCCATTTAGGACAGGGAAACAAACGCTAGTTCGCCTTACAAGAAACACACTCTGCTTTTGAGAAAAGAGCACTCTTCTACTCTACTGTGTTTCCTATGGGGTCCGAACGCTGAGCTTGCTCAGAACAAAAGAACTGTGTTTCGTACACACATGGGCCATATCTAATTCAACTCTGTTTAGGACACTGACAAGAACAGTAGCTCCTCTTCAATCCAATACACTGTACATGCTAGGAACAGACAGCAGTCCTATTTGCCCTGTGTATGACAATGGGAGCGCAATAGTGACTCTTCCTACCAGAAAACAACTCTTGCTCATAGGACCAGAAACTGCATGGGATTCAACTCCATTTAGGACTGGGAAAAAAATGCTAGTTCGCATTACAAGAAACACACTTTGCTTTCTGAAAAGAGCACTCTTCTCCTCTACTGTTTTTCCTTTGGGGTCCGAACAGTGATTTTGCTCTGAACAAAAGAACTGTACTTCCTACACACATGGGCCATATCTAGTTCAACTCTACTTAGGAAACTGACAAGAACAGTAGCTCCGCTTCAGTCCAATACACTGTACTTGAAGGGAACAGACGCAAGTGCTATTTGCACTGTGTATGGCAATGGGAGCGCAATAGTGACTCTTCTTACCAGAAAACAACTCTTGCTCGTTTGACCAAAAACTCCATGTGACTCAATTCCATTTAGGACTGGGAAGCAAACGCTAGCTCGCCTTACAAGAAACACACTCTGCTTTTGAGAAAAGAGCACTCTTCTACTCTACTGTGTTTCCTATAGGGCCAGAACAATGAGCTTGCTCAGAACAAATGAACTGTGCTTCCTAAACACATGGGCCATATCTAGTTCAACTGTGCTTAGGAAACTGACAAGAACAGTAACTCCTCTTCAGTCCAATACACTGTACTTGCTGGGAACAGATGCCAGTGCTATTTGCACTGTGTATGGCAATGGGAGCGCAATAGTGACTCTTTTTACCAGAAAACAACTCTTGCTCATAAGACCAGAAACTGCATGTGACTCAACTCCATTTAGGACTGGGAAACAAACTCTAGCTCGCCTTACAAGAAACACACTCTGCTTTTGAGAAGAGAGCACTCTTCTACTCTACTGTGTTTCCTTTAGGGCCAGATCAGTCAGGTTGCTCAGAACAAAAGAACTGTGCTTCCTACACACAGGGGCCATATCTAGTTCAACTCTGCTTAGGAAACTGACAAGAACAGTATCTCCTCTTCAGTTCAATACACTGTACATGCTGGGAACAGATGCCAGTGCTATTTGCCCTGTGCATGTCAATGGGAGCGCAATAGTGACTCTTCTTACCAGAAAACAACTCTTGCTCGTAGGACCAGAAACTGCATGTGATTCAAGTCCATTTAGGACTGGGAAACAAACGCTATCTCGCCTTACAAGAAACAAACTCTGCTTTTGAGAAAAGAGCACTCTTCTATTCTACTGTGTTTCCTATGGGGTCCAAACAGTGAGCTTGCTCACAACAAAAGAACTGTGCTTCCTACACACACGGGCCATATCTAATTCAACTCTGCTTAGGAAACTGACAAGAACAGTAGCTTCGCTTCAGTCCAATACACTGTACTTGCTGGGAAGAGACGCGAGTGCTATTTGCGCTGTGTATGGCAATGGGAGCGCAATAGTGACTTTCCTTACCAGAAAACAACTCTTGCTCGTAGGACCAGAAACTGCATGGGATTCAACTCCATTTAGGACAGGGAAACAAACGCTAGTTCGCCTTACAAGAAACACACTCTGCTTTTGAGAAAAGAGCACTCTTCTACTCTACTGTGTTTCCTATGGGGTCCGAACGCTGAGCTTGCTCAGAACAAAAGAACTGTGTTTTGTACACACATGGGCCATATCTAATTCAACTCTGTTTAGGAAACTGACAAGAACAGTAGCTCCTCTTCAATCCAATACACTGTACATGCTAGGAACAGACAGCAGACCTATTTGCCCTGTGTATGACAATGGGAGCGCAATAGTGACTCTTCCTACCAGAAAACAACTCTTGCTCATAGGACCAGAAACTGCATGGGATTCAACTCCATTTAGGACTGGGAAAAAAATGCTAGTTCGCATTACAAGAAACACACTTTGCTTTCTGAAAAGAGCACTCTTCTCCTCTACTGTTTTTCCTATGGGGTCCGAACAGTGAGCTTGCTCTGAACAAAAGAACTGTACTTCCTAAACACATGGGCCATATCTAGTTCAACTCTGCTTAGGAAACTGACAAGAACAGTAGCTCTGCTTCAGTCCAATACACTGTACTTGCTGGGAACAGACGCAAGTGCTATTTGCACTGTGTATGGCAATGGGAGCGCAATAGTGACTCTTCTTACCAGAAAACAACTCTTGCTCGTATGACCAAAAACTCCATGTGACTCAATTCCATTTAGGACTGGGAAACAAACGCTAGCTCGCCTTACAAGAAACACACTCTGCTTTTGAGAAAAGAGCACTCTTCTACTCTACTGTGTTTCCTATAGGGCCAGAACAATGAGCTTGCTCAGAACAAATGAACTGTGCTTCCTACACACATGGGCCATATCTAGTTCAACTGTGCTTAGGAAACTGACAAGAACAGTAACTCCTCTTCAGTCCAATACACTGTACTTGCTGGGAACAGATGCCAGTGCTATTTGCACTGTGTATGGCAATGGGAGCACAATAGTGACTCTTTTTACCAGAAAACAACTCTTGCTCGTAAGACCAGAAACTGCATGTGACTCAACTCCATTTAGGACTGGGAAACAAACTCTAGCTCGCCTTACAAGAAACACACTCTGCTTTTGAGAAGAGAGCACTCTTCTACTCTACTGTGTTTCCTTTAGGGCCAGATCAGTCAGGTTGCTCAGAACAAAAGAACTGTGCTTCCTACACACAGGGGCCATATCTAGTTCAACTCTGCTTAGGAAACTGACAAGAACAGTATCTCCTCTTCAGTCCAATACACTGTACATGCTGGGAACAGATGCCAGTGCTATTTGCCCTGTGCATGTCAATGGGAGCACAATAGTGACTCTTCTTACCAGAAAACAACTCTTGCTCGTAGGACCAAAAACTGCATGTGATTCAACTCCATTTAGGACTGGGAAACAAACGCTATCTCGCCTTACAAGAAACAAACTCTGCTTTTGAGCGAAGAGCACTCTTCTACTCTACTGTGTTTCCCATGGGGTCCAAACAGTGAGCTTGCTCACAACAAAAGAACTGTGCTTCCTACACACACCGGCCATATCTCGTTCAACTCTGCTTAGGAAACTGACAAGAACAGTAGCTCCTATCAGTCCAATACACTGTACTTGCTGGGAAGAGACGCAAGTGCTATTTGCACTGTGTATTGCAATGGGAGCGCAATAGTGACTCTTTTTACCAGAAAACAACTCTTGCTCGTAGGACCAGGAACTGCATGTGACTCAACTCCATTTACGACTGGGAAACAAACGCTAGCTCGCCTTACAAGAAACACACTCTGCTTTTGAGAAAAGAGCACTCTTCTACTCTAATGTGTTTCCTTTAGGGCCAGATCAGTCAGGTTGCTCAGAACAAAAGAACTGTGCTTCCTACACACAATGGCCATATCTAGTTCAACTCTGCTTAGGAAACTGACAAGAACAGTAGCTCCTCTTCAGTCCAATACACTGTACATGCTGGGAACAGATGCCAGTGCTATTTGCCCTGTGCATGTCAATGGGAGCACAATAGTGACTCTTCTTACCAGAAAACAACTCTTGCTCGTAGGACCAGAAACTACATGGGATTCAACTCCATTTAGGACTGGGAAACAAACGCTATCTCGCCTTACAAGAAACACACTCTGCTTTTGAGAAACGAGCAGTCTTCTACTCTACTGTGTTTCCTATGGTGTCCGAACAGTGAGCTTGCACAGAACAAAAGAACTGTGCTTCCTACACACACGGGCCATATGTAGTTCAACTCTGCTTAGGAAACTGACAAGAACAGTAGCTCCTCTTCAGTTCAATACACTGTACTTGCTGGGAACAGTCGCATGTGCTACTTGAACAGTGTATGGCATTGTGAGCGCAATAGTGACTTTCCTTACCAGAAAACAACTCTTGCTCATAGGACCAGAAACTGCATGTGATTCAACTCCATTTAGGACTGGGAAACATACAATATCTCGCCTTACAAGAAACACACTCTGCTTTTGAGAAAAGAGCACTCTTCTACTCTACTGTGTTTCCTATTGTGTCCGAACAGTGAGCTTGCTCAGAACAAAAGAACTGTGCTTCCTACAAACACGGGCCATATCTAGTTCAACTCTGCTTAGGAAACTGACAAGAACAGTAGCTCCTCTTCAGTTCAATACACTGTACTTGCTGGGAACAGTCGCGAGTGCTACTTGAGCAGTGTATGGCATTGTGAGCGCAATAGTGACTTTCCTTACCAGAAAAAAATCTTGCTCGTAGGACCAGAAACTGCATGGGATTCAACTCCATTTAGGACTGGGAAACAAACGCTAGATCGCCTTACAAGAAACACAGTCTGCTTTTGAGAAAAGAGCACTCTTCTTCTCTACTGTGTTTCCTATGGGGTCCGAACAGTGACTTGCTCAGAACAAAAGAACTGTGCTTCCTACACACACGGCCATATCTGGTTCAATTCTGCTTAGGAACCTGACAAAAACAGTAGATCCTCTTTAGTCCAATATACTGTACATGCTGGGAACAGACGCCAGTGCTATTTGCCCTGTGTATGACAATGGGAGCGCAATAGTGACTCTTCTTACCAGAAAACAAATCTTGCTCGTAGGACCAGAAACTGCATATGATTCAACTCCATTTAAGACTGGGATACAAACACGAGCTCGCCGTACAAGAAACGTACTCTGCTTTTGAGAAAAGAGCACTCTTCTACTCCTCTGTGTTTCCTATGGTGTCCAAACAGTGAGGTTGCTCAGAACAAAAGAACTGTGCTTCCTACACACACGGGCCATATCTAGGTCTACTCTGCTTAGAAAACTGAGAAGA
Organism: Peromyscus eremicus; assembly: GCF_949786415.1. NCBI lineage: Eukaryota > Metazoa > Chordata > Mammalia > Rodentia > Cricetidae > Peromyscus > Peromyscus eremicus. The sequence goes on from NW_026735419.1 coordinate 20,283, forward strand.
ACAGTAGATCCTCTTCAGTCCAGTACACTGTACATGCTGGGAACAGACGCGAAGTGCTATTTGCACATTGTTTGGCAATGGGAGCGCAATAGTGATGTTCCTTACCAGAAAACAACTCTTGCTCATAGGACCAGAAACTGCATGTGATTCAACTCCATTTAGGACTGGGAAACAAACGCTATCTCGCCTTACAAGAAACACACTCTGCTTTTGAGAAAAGAGCACTCTTCTACTCTACTGTGTTTCCTTTAGGGCCAGAACAGTCAGGTTGCTCAGAACAAAAGAACTGTGCTTCCTACACACACGGCCATATCTACTTCAACTCTGCTTAGGAAACTGACAAGAACAGTAGCTCCTCTTCAGTCCAATACACTCTACATGCTGGGAACAGATGCCAGTGCTATTTCCCTGTTTATGACAATGGGAGCTCAATAGTGACTCTTCTTACCAGAAAACAACTCTTGCTCGTAGAACCAGAAACTGCATGTGATTCAACTCCATTTAGGACTGGAAACAAACGCTATCTCGCCTTACAAGAAACACACTCTGCTTTTGAGAAAAGAGCACTCTTCTACTCTACTGTGTTTCCTTTAGGGCCAGAACAGTCAGGTTGCTCAGAAGAAAAGAACTGTGCTTCCTACACACACGGGCCATATCTAGTTCAACTCTGCTTAGGAAACTGAGAAGAACAGTAGATCCTCTTCAGTCCAGTACACTGTACATGCTGGGAACAGACGCGAAGTGCTTTTTACACTGTGTATGGCAATGGGAGCGCAATAGTGACTTTCTTTACCAGAAAACAACTCTTACACATAGGACCAGAAACTGCATGTGACTCAACTCCATTTAGGACTGGGAAACAAATGCTAGCTCGCCTTACAAGAAACACACTCTGCTTTTGAGAAAAGAGCACTCTTCTACTCTACTGTGTTTCCTTTAAGGCCAGAACAGTCAGGTTGCTCAGAACAAAAGAACTGTGCTTCCTACACACACGGCCATATCTAGTTCAATTCTGCTTAGGAAACTGACAAGAACAGTAGCTCCTCTTCAGTCCAATACACTCTACATGCTGGGAACAGATGCCAGTGCTATTAGCCCTGTTTATGACAATGGGAGCTCAATAGTGACTCTTCTTACCAGAAAACAACTCTTGCTCGTAGAACCAGAAACTGCATGTGATTCAACTCCATTTAGGACTGGGAAACAAACGCTAGCTCGCCTTACATGAAACACACTCTGCTTTTGAGAAACGAGCACTCTTCTACTCTACTGTGTTTCCTATGGGGTCCGAACAATGAGCTTGCTCAGAAAAAAGAACTTTGCTTCCTAACACATGGGCCATATCTAGTTCAACTCTGCTTAGGAAACTGACAAGAACAGTAGCTCCTCTTCAGTTCAATATACTGTACTTGCTGGGATCAGACGCGAGTGCTATTTGAACAGTGTATGGCAATGGGAGCGCAATAGTGACATTCATTACCAGAAAACAACTCTTGCTTGTAGGACCAGAAACTGCATGTGATTCAACTCCATTTAGGACTGGGAAACAAACGCTATCTCGCCTTAAAAGAAACACACTCTGCTTTTGAAAAAAGAGCACTCTTCTACTCTACTGTGTTTCCTATGGGGTCCGAACAGTGAGCTTGCTCAGAACAAAAGAACTGTCCTTCCTACACACACGGGCCATATCTAGTTCAAGTCTGCTTAGGAAACTGACAAGAACAGTAGCTCCTCTTCAGTCAAATACACTGTACTTGCTGGGAACAGATGCCAGTGCTATTTGCACTGTGAATGGCAAAGGGAGCACAATAGTGACTCTTCTTACCAGAAAACAACTCTTGCTCGTCAGACCAAAAACTGCATGTGACTCAACTACATTTAGGACTGGGAACAAACGCTAGCTCAACTTACAAGAAACACACTCTGCTTTTGAGAAAAGAGCACTCTTCTTCTCTACTGTTTTTCCTATAGGGCCAGAACAATGAGCTTGCTCAGAACAAAAGAACTGTGCTTCCTACACACACGGGCCATATCTAGTTCAAATCTGCTTAGGAAACTGACAAGAACAGTAGCTCCTCTTCAGACGAATACACTGTACTTGCTGGGAACAGACGCAAGCGCTATTTGTACTGTGTATGGCAATGGAAGCACAATAGTGACTCTTATTACCAGAAAACAACTCTTGCTCGTACGACCAAAAACTGCATGTGACTCAACTCCATTTAGGACTGGGAAACAAACACTAGTTCACCTTACAAGAAATACACTCTGCTTTGGAGAAGAGAGCACTCTTATACTCTACTGTGTTTCCTATAGGGCCAGAACAGTGAGCTTGCTCAGAACAAAAGAACTGTGCTTCCTGCACACAGTGGCTATATCTAGTTCAACTCTGCTTAGGAAACTGACAAGAACAGTAGCTCCGCTTCAGTCCAATACACTGTACTTGCTGGGAACAGATGCGAGTGCTATTTGCACTGTATGGAAATGGGAGCCCAATAGTGACTTTCCTTACCAGAAAACAACTCTTGCTGGTAGGACCAAAAACTGCATGTGATTCAACTCCATTTAGAACTGGGAAATAAAAGCTAGCTTGCCTTACATGAAACACACTCTGCTTTTGAGAAAAGAGCACTCTTCTACTCTACTGTGTTTCACATAGGGCCACAACAGTGAGCTTGCTCAGAACAAAAGAAATGTGTTTCCTACACGCACGGCCATATCTACTTCAATTCTGCTTAGGAAACTGACAAGAACAGTAGATCCTCTTCAGTCCAATACATAGTACATGCTGGGAAGAGACGCCAGTACTATTTGCCCTGTGTATGACAATGGGAGCGCAATAGTGACTCCTCTTACCAGAAAACAACTCTTGCTCATAGGACCAGAAACTGCATGTGATTCAACTCCATTTAGGACTGGGAAACAAACACTAGCTCGCCTTACAAGAAACACACGCTGCTTTTGAGAAAAGAGCACTCTTCTACTCTACTGTGTTTCCAATGGGGTCCGAATAGTGAGGTTGCTCAGAACAAAAGAACTGTGCTTCCTACACACACGGGCCATATCTAGTTCAACTCTGCTTAGGATAATGACAAGAACAGTAGCTCCTCTTCAGTCCAATACACTGTACTTGCTGGGAACAGATGCAAGTGCAATTTTCACTGTGTTTGGCAATGGGAGTGCAATAGTGACTCTTCTTACCAGAAAACAACTCTTGCTCGTAGGACCAAAAACTGCATGTCTCTCAACTCCACTTAGGACTGGGAGAGAAATGGTACCTCGCCTTACAAGAAACACACTCTGCTTTTGAGAAAAGAGCACTCTTCTACTCTACTGTGTTTTTTATAGGGCCAGAACATTGAGCTTCCTCAGAAAAAAAGATCTGTGCTTCCTGCACACAGGGGCCATATCTATTTCAATTCTGCTTAGGAAACTGACAAGAACAGTAGATCCTCTTGATTCCAATACACTGTACATGCTGGGAACAGACGCCAGTACTATTTGCCCTGTGTATGACAATAGGAGCACAATAGTGACTCTTCTTACCAGAAAACAACTCTTGCTCCTAGGACCAGAAACTGCATGTGATTCAACTCCATTTAGGACTGGTTAACAAACGCTAGCTCGCCTTACATAAACACATTCTACTTTTGAGAAAAGAGCACTCTTCTACTTTACAGTGTTTCCTATGGGGTCCAAACAGTGAGCTTGCTCAGAACAAAAGAACTGTGCTTCCTACACACACTGGCCATATCTAGTTCAACTCTGCTTAGGAAACTGACAAGAACAGTAACTCCTATTCAGTCCAGTACACTGTACTTGCTGGGAACAGACGCGAGTACTTTTTGCACTGTGTACGGCAATGGGAGCTCAATAGTGACTCTTCTTACCAGAAAACAACTCTTGCTCATAGGACCAGAAACTGCATGAGATTCAACTCCATTTCTTACTGGGAAAAAAACTCTAGCTCGCCTTCCAAGAAACACACTCTGCTTTTGAGAAAAGAGCACTCTTCTACTCTACTGTGTTTCCTATGGGGTCTGAACAGTGAGCTTGCTCTGAACCAAAGAACTCTGCTTCCTACACACACGGGCCATATCTAGTTCAATTCTGCTTAGGAAACTGACAAGAACAGTAGCTCCTCTTCAGTTCAATACACTGTACTTGCTGGGAACAGACGCGAGTGCTATTTGCACTGTGTATGGCAATGGGAGCGCAATAGTGATATTCCTTACCAGAAAACAACTCTTGCTCGTAGGACCAGAAACTGCATGTGATTCAACTCCATTTAGGACTGGGAAACAAACGCTATCTTGCCTTACAAGAAACACACTCTGCTTTTGAGAAAAGAGTACTCTTCTACTCTACTGTGTTTCCTATGGGGTCCAAACAGTGAGCTTGCTCAGAACAAAAGAACTGTGCTTCCTACACACACGGGCCATATCTACTTCAACTCTGCTTAGGAAATTGACAAGAGCAGTAACTCCTCTTCAGTCCAATACACTGTACTTGCTGGGAACAGACACGAGTGCTATTTGCACTGTGTGTGGCAATGGGAGCGCAACAGTGTCTTTCCTTACCAGAAAACAATTCTTGCTCATAGGACCAGAAACTGCATGTGACTCAACTCCATTTAGGACTGGGAAACAAACGCTAGCTCGCCTTACAAGAAACACAGTCTGCTTTTGAGAAAAGGGCACTCTTCTACTATACTGTGTTTTTTATGGGGTCCGAACAGTGAGCTTGCTCAGAACAAAAGAACTGTGCTTCCTACACACACGGGCCATATCTAGTTCAACTGTGCTTAGGAACCTGAGAAGAACAGTAGCTCCTCTTCACTCCAATACACTGTACTTGCTGGGAACAGACGCGAGTGCTATTTGCACTCTGAATGGCAGTCGGAGCACAATAGTAATTTCCTTACAAAAAAACAACTTTTGCTCGTAGGACCATAAACTACATGTGACTCAACTCCATGTAGGACTGGGAAACAAACGCTAGCTCACCTTACACGAAACAAAGTCTGCTTTTGAGAAAAGAGCACTCTTCTACTCTACTGTGTTTCCTATAGGGCCAGAACAGTGAGATTGCTCAGAACAAAAGAACTGTGCTTTCTACACACACGGCTGTAACTAGTTCAATTCTGCTTAGGAAACTGAGAAGAACAGTAGATACTCTTCAGTCCAATACACTGTACTTGCTGGGAACAGACACCAGTGCTTTTTGCCCTGTGTATGACAATGGGAGCACAATAGTGACTCTTCTTACCAGAAAACACCTCTTGCTCATAGGACCAGAAACTGCATTGGATTCATCTCCATTTCTGACTGGGAAACAAACACTAGCTCGCCTTTCAAGAAACACACTCTGCTTTTGAGAAAAGAGCAGGCTTCTTCTCTACTGTGTTTCCTATGGGGTCCGGACAGTGAGCTTGCTCAGAACAAAAGAACTGTGCTTCCTACACATGGGCCATATCTAGTTCAACTATGCTTAGGAAACTGACAAGAACAGTAGCTCCTATTAAGTCCAATACACTATACTTGCTGGGAACAGACGCGAGTGCTATTTGCACTGTGTATGGCAATGGGAGCGCAATAGTGACTTTCCTTACCAAAAAACAACTTTTGCTCATAGGACCAGAAACTGCATGTGATTCAACTCCATTTAGGACTGGGAAACAAACGCTAGCTCACCTTACAAGAAACACAGTCTGCTTTTGAGAAAAGAGCACTCTTCTACTCTACTGTTTTTCCTATAGGACCAGAACAGTGAGCTAGCTCAGAACAAAAAAACTGTGCTTCCTACACACATGGGCCATATCTAGTTCAACTCTGCTTAGGAAACTGAGAAGAACAGTAGCTCCTATTCAGTCCAATACACTGTACTTGCTGGGAACAGATGCCAGTGGTATTTGTACTGTGTATGGCAATGGGAGCGCAATAGTGACTCTTCTTACCAGAAAACAACTCTTGCTCATAGGACCAAAAACTGCATGTGTCTCAACTCCATTTAGGACTGGGAAAGAAACGCTAGCTCGCCTTACAAGAAACACACTCTGCTTTTGAGAAAAGAGCACTCTTCTACTCTACTGTGTTTCCTATAGGGCCAGAACAGTGAGGGTGCTCAGAACAAAAGAACTGTGCTTCCTGTACACAGGGGCCATATCTAGTTTAATTCTGCTTAGGAAACTGACAAGAACAGTAGATCCTCTTCAGTCCAATACACTGTACATGCTGGGAACAGATGCCAGTACTATATGCCCTGTGTATGACAATAGGAGCGCAATAGTGACTCTTCTTACCAGAAAAAAACTCTTGCTCGTAGGACCAGAAACTGCATGTGACTCAACTCCTTTTAGGACTGGGAAACAAACGCTAGCTCGCCTTACAAGAAACACACTCTGCTTTTGAGAAAAGGGCACTCTTCTACTCTACTGTGTTTTTTATGGGGTCCGAAGAGTGAGCTTGCTCAGAAAAAAGAACTGTGCTTCCTACACACACGGGCCATATCTAGTTCAACTGTGCTTAGGAACCTGAGAAGAACAGTAGCTCCTCTTCACTCCAATACACTGTACTTGCTGGGAACCAACGCGAGTGCTATTTGCACTCTGAATGGCAATCGGAGCAAAATAGTGATTTCCTTACCAAAAAACAACTTTTGCTTGTAGGACCATAAACTGCATGTGACTCAATTCCATGTAGGACTGGGAAACAAACGCTAGCTCGCCTTACACGAAACAAAGTCTGCTTCTGAGAAAAGAGCACTCTTCTACTCTACTGTGTTTCCTATAGGGCCAGAACAGTGAGATTGCTCAGAACAAAAGAACTGTGCTTTCTACACACACGGCTATAACTAGTTCAATTCTGCTTAGGAAACTGAGAAGAACAGTAGATCCTCTTCAGTCCAAAACACTGTATTTGCTGGGAACAGACACCAGTGCTTTTTGCCCTGTGTATGACAATGGGAGCGCAATAGTGACTCTTCTTACCAGAAAACAACTCTTGCTCGTAGGACCAGAAACTGCATTGGATTCATCTCCATTTCTGACTGGGAAACAAACACTAGCTCTCCTTTCAAGAAACACAATCTGCTTTTGAGAAAAGAGCAGTCTTCTACTCTACTGTGTTTCCTATGGGGTCCGGACAGTGAGCTTGCTCAGAACAAAAGAACTGTGCTTCCTACACATGGGCCATATCTAGTTCAACTATGCTTAGGAAACTGACAAGAACAGTAGCTCCTATTAAGTCCAATACACTATACTTGCTGGGAACAGACGCGAGTGCTATTTGCACTGTGTATGGCAGTGGGAGCACAATAGTGACTTTCCTTACCAGAAATCAACTAATGCTCGTAGGACCGAAAACTGCATGTGATTCAACTCCATTTAGAACTGGGAAATAAATGCTAGCTTGCCTTACAAAAAACACACTCTGCTTTTGAGAAAAGAGCACTCTTATACTCTACTGTGTTTCCTATAGGGCCAGAACAGTGAGCTTGCTCAGAACAAAAGAACTGTGCTTCCTGCACACAGTGGCTATATCTAGTTCAATTTTGCTTAGGAAACTGACAAGAACAGTAGATCCTCTTCAGTCCAATACACTGTACATGCTGGAAACAGACGCCAGTACTATTTGCCCTGTTTATGACAATGGGAGCACAATAGTGACTCTTCTTACCAGAAAACAACTCTTGCTCGTAGGACCAGAAACTGCATGTGATTCAACTCCATTTAGAACTGGAAAACAAACGCTAGCTTGCCTTACAAGAAACACACTCTGCTTTTGAGAAAAGAGCATTCTTCTACTCTACTGTGTTTCCTATGGGGTCCGAACAGTGAGCATGCTCAAAACAAAAGAACTGTGCTTCCTACACACACAGGCCATATCTAGTTCAACTCTGCTTAGGAAACTTACAAGAACAGTAGCTCCTCTTCAGTTCAATAACTGTACTTGCTGGGAACAGACGCCAGTGCTATTTGCACTGTGTATGGCAATGAGAGTGCAATAGTGACTCTTCTTTCCAGAAAACAACTCTTGCTCGTAGGACCAGAAATTGCATGTGATTCAACTCCACTTCTGACTGGGAAACAAACGGTATCTCGCCTTACAAGAAACACACTCTGCTTTTGAGAAAAGAGCACTCTTCTACTCTACTGTGTTTCCTATGGGGTCCGAACAGTGAGCTTGCTCAGAACAAAAGAACTGTGCTTCCTACACACACGGGCCATATCTAGTTCAACTCTGCTTAGGAAACTGACAAGAACAGTAGCTCCGCTTCAGTCCAATACTCTGTACTTGCTGGGAACAGATGCGAGTGCTATTTACACTGTATGGAAATGGGAGCCCAATAGTGACTTTCCTTACCAGAAAACAACTCTTGCTCGTAGGACCAAAAACTGCATGTGATTCAACTCCATTTAGAACTGGGAAATAAAAGCTAGCTTGCCTTACATGAAACACACTCTGCTTTTGAGAAAAGAGCACTCTTCTACTCTACTGTGTTTCCTACAGGGCCAGAACATTGAGCTTCCTGAGAAAAAAAGATCTGTGCTTCCTGCACACAGGGGCCATATCTATTTCAATTCTGCTTAGGAAACTGACAAGAACAGTAGATCCTCTTGATTCGAATACACTGGACATGCTGGGAACAGACGCCAGTACTATTTGCCCTGTGTATGAAAATAGGAGCACAATAGTGACTCTTCTTACCAGAAAACAACTCTTGCTCCTAGTACCAGAAACTGCATGTGATTCAACTCCATTTAGGACTGGTTAACAAACGCTAGCTCGCCTTACATAAACACATTCTGCTTTTGAGAAAAGAGCACTCTTCTACTTTACAGTGTTTCCTATGGGGTCGAAACAGTGAGCTTGCTCAGAACAAAAGAACTGTGCTTCCTACACACACGGCCATATCTAGTTCAACTCTGATTAGGAAACTGACAAGAACAGTAGCTCCTATCAGTCCAATACACTGTACTTGCTCTGAAAAGATGCAAGTGCTATTTGCACTGTGTATGGCAATGGGAGCACAATAGTGACTTTCCTTACCAGAAAACAACTCTTGCTCCTAGTACCAGAAACTGCATGTGATTCAATGCCATTTACGACTGGGAAACAAACGCCAGCTCGCCTTACATAAACACACTCTGCTTTTGAGAATAGAGCACTCTTCTACTCTACAGTGTTTCCTATGGGGTCCGAACAGTGAGCTTGCTCAGAACAAAAGAACTGTGCTTCCTACACACACTGGCCATATCTAGTTCAACCCTGATTAGGAAACTGACAAGAACAGTAGCTCCTATCAGTCCAATACACTGTACTTGCTGGGTACAGATGCAAGTGCTATTTGCACTGTGTATGGCAATGGGAGCGCAATAGTGACTCTTCTTACCAGAAAACAACTCTTGCTCATAGGACCAGAAAATGCATGGGATTCAACTACATTTCTGACTGCGATACAAACACAAGCTCGCCTTTCAAGAAACACACACTGCTTTTGAGAAAAGAGCAGTCTTCTACTCTACTGTGTTTCCTATGGGGTCCAAACAGTGAGGGTGCTCAGAACAAAAGAACTGTGCTTCCTACACACACGGGCCATATCTAGTTCAACTCTGCTTAGGAAACTGACAAAAACAGCAGCTCCTATTCAGTCCAATACACTGTACTTGCTGGGAACAGACTCGAGTACTTTTTGCACTGTGTACGGCAATGGGAGCTCAATAGTGACTCTTCTTACCAGAAAAAAACTCTTGCTCATAGGACCAGAAACTGCATGAGATTTAACTCCATTTCTTACTGGGAAACAAACTCTAGCTCGCCTTTCAAGAAAAACACTCTGCTTTTGAGAAGAGAGCACTCTTCTACTCTACTGTGTTTCCTATGGGGTCTGAACAGTGAGCTTGCTCTGAACAAATGAACTGTGCGTCCTACACACACGGGCCATATCTAGTTCAATTCTGCTTAGGAAACTGACAAGAACAGCAGCTCCTCTTCAGTTCAATACACTGTACTTGCTGGGAACAGACGCGAGTGCTATTTGCACTGTATATGGCAATGGGAGCGCAATAGTGACATTCCTTACCAGAAAACAACTCTTGCTCGTAGGACCAGAAACTGCATGTGATTCAACTCCATTTAGGACTGGGAAACAAACGCTAGCTTGCCTTACAAGAAACACACTCTGCTTTTGAGAAAAGAGTACTCTTCTACTCTACTGTGTTTCCTATAGGTCCGGAATAGTGACCTTGCTCAGAACAAAAGAACTGTGCTTCCTACACTCGGGCCATATCTAGTTCAACTCCGCTTAGGAAACTGACAAGAACAGTAGATTCTCTTCAGTCCAATACACTGTACATGCTGGGAACAGATGGCAGTACTATTTGCCCTTGTATGACATTGGGAGCTCAATAGTGACTCTTCTTACCAGAAAACAACTCTTGCTCATAGGACCAGATACTGCATGTGATTCAACTCCATTTAGGACTGGGAAACAAACGCTAGCTCGCCTTACAAGAAACACACTCTGCTTTTGAGACAAGAGCAGTCTTCTACTATACTGTGTATCCTATGGGGTCCGAACAGTGAGCTGGCTCAGAACAAAAGAACTGTGCTTCCTACACACACGGGCCATATCTTTTTCAACTCTGCTTAGGAAACTGACAAGAACAGTAGCTCCTATTCAGTCCAATACACTGTATTTGCTGGGTACAGACGCGAGTGCTATTTTCACTGGGTATGTCAATTTGAGCTCAATAGTGACTATTCTTACCAGAAAAATACTCTTGCTCGTAGGACCAGAATCTGCATGGGATTCAATTCCATTTCTGACTGGGAAACAAACACTAGCTTGCCTTTCAAGAAACACACTCTGCTTTTGACAAAAGAGCACTCTTCTACTCTACTGTGTTTCCTGTGGGGTCTGAACAGTGAGCTTGCTCAGAACAAAAGAATTGTACTTCCTACACACACGGGCCATATCTAGTTCAATTCTGCTTTGGAAACTGACAAGAACAGTAGCTCCTCTTCAGTCCAATACACTGTACTTGCTGGGTACAGACGGGAGTGCTATTTGTACTGTGTATGGCAATGCAGCGCAATAGTGACTCTTCTTACCAGAAAACAACTCTTGCTCCTAGGACCAAAATTGCATGTGACTCAACTTCATTTAGAACTGGGAATCAAATGCTAGTTCTCCTTACAAGAAACACACTCTGCTTTTGAGAAAAGAGCACTCTTCTACTCTACTGTGTATCTTACAGGGCCAGAACAGTGAGCTTGCTCAGAAAAAAAGAACTGTGCTTCCTGCACACACGGGCCATATCTAGTTCAACTATGCTTAGGAAACTGACAAGAACAGTATCTCCTCTTCAGTTCAATACACTGTACTTGCTGGGAACAGAAGAGAGTGCTATTTGAACAGTGTATGGTAATGGGAGCGCAATAGTGAATTTCCTTAACAGAAAACAACTGTTGCTCGTAGGACAAGAAACTACATGTGTTTCAACTCCATTTAGGACTGGGAAACAAACGCTATCTCGCCTTACAAGAAACACACTCTGCTTTTGAGAAAAGAGCACTCTTCTACTCGACTGTGTTTCCTATAGGGCCAAAACAGTGAGCTTGCTCAGAACAAAAGAACTGTGCTTCCTACACACACGGCCATATCTAGTTCAATTCTGCTTAGGAAAATGACAAGAACAGTAGATCCTCTTCAGTCCAATACACTGTACTTGCTGGGAACAGAAGCGAGTGCTATTTGCACTGTGAATGGCAATGGGAGCACAATAGTGACTTTCCCTACCAGAAAACAACTTTTGCTCGTAGGACCAGAAACTGCATGTGATTCAACTCCATTTAGGACTGGGAAACAAACGCTAGCTCGCCTTACAAGAAACACACTCTGCTTTTGAGGAAAGAGCACTCTTCTACTCTTCTTGTTTCCTATAGGGCCAGAACAGTGAGATTGCTCAGAACAAAAAACTGTGCTTTCTACACACACGGCTATAACTATTTCAATTCTGCTTAGGAAACTGAGAAGAACAATAGATCCTCTTCAGTCAAATACACTGTACATTCTGGGAACAGACACCAGTGCTTTTTGCCCTGTGTATGACAATGGGAGCGCAATAGGGACTCTTCTTACCAGAAAACAACTCTTGCTCATAGGACCAGAAACTGCATGTGATTCAACTCCATTTAGGACTAGGAAACAAATGCTAGCTCTCCTTACAAGAAACACACTCTGCTTTTGAGAAAAGAGCACTCATCTACTATACTGTGTTTCCTAAGGGGTCAGAACAGTGAGCTTGCTCAGAACAAAAGAACTGTGCTTCCTACACACACCGGCCATGTCTAGTTCAACTCTGCTTAGGAAATTGACAAGAACAGTAGCTAATCTTCAGTCCAATACACTGTACTTGCTGGGAACAGACACGAGTGCTATTTGCACTGTTTGTGGCAATGGGAGCACAATAGTGACTTCACTTACCAGAAAACAACTCTTGCTCGTAGGACCGAAAACTGCATGTGATTCAACTCCATTTAGAACAGGGAAATAAATGCTAGCTTGCCTTACAAGAAACAAACTCTACTTTTGAGAAAAGATCACTCTTATACTCTACTGTGTTTCCTATAGGGCCAGAACAGTGAGCTTGCTCAGAACAAAAGAAATGTGCTTCCTACACACACGGGCCATATCTAGTTCAATTCTGCTTAGGAAACTGACAAGAACAGTAGCTCCTCTTCAGTCCAATACACTGTATTTGCTGGGAAAAGACGCGAGTGCTATTTGCCCTGTTTATGACAATGGGAGCGCAATAGTGACTCTTCTTACCAGAAAACAACTCTTGCTCGTAGGACCAGAAACTGCATGTGATTCAACTCCATTTAGAACTGGGAAACAAACGCTGTCTTGCCTTACAAGAAATACACTCTGCTTTTGAGAAAAGAGCACTCTTCTTCTCTACTGTGTCCTATGGGGTCCGAACAGTGAGCTTGCTCTGAACAAAAGAACTGTGCTTCCTACACACACGGGCCATATCTAGTTCAACTCTGTTTAGTAAACTGACAAGAACAGTAGCACCATTTCAGTCCAATACACTGTACTTGCTGGGAACAGACACGAGTGCTATTTGCACTGTTTGTGGCAATGGGAGCACAATAGTGACTTTCCTTACCAGAAAACAACTCTTGCTCGTAGAACCGAAAACTGCATGTGATTCAACTCCATTTAGAACTGCGAAATAGATGCTAGCTTGCCTTACAAGAAACACACTCTACTTTTGAGAAAAGATCACTCTTATACTCTACTGTGTTTCCTATAGGGCCAGAACAGTGAGCTTGCTCAGATCAAAAGAAATGTGCTTCCTCCACACAGGGGCCATATCTAGTTCAATTCTGCTAAGGAAACTGACAAGAACAGTAGCTCCTCTTCAGTCCAATACACTGTATTTGCTGGGAACAGACGCGAGTGCTTTTTGCCCTGTTTATGACAATGGGAGCGCAATAGTGAATCTTCTTACCAGAAAACAACTCTTGCTCGTAGGACCAGAAACTGCATGTGATTCAACTCCATTTAGAACTGGGAAACAAACGCTAGCTTGCCTTAGAAGAAACACACTCTGCTTTTGAGAAAAGAGCACTCTTCTTCTCTACTGTGTTTCCTATGGGGTCCGAACAGTGAGCTTGCTCTGAACAAAAGAACTGTGCTTCCAACACACACGGGCCATATCTAGTTCAACTCTGCTTTGGAAACTGACAAGAACAGTAGATCCTCTTTAGTCCAATACACTGTACATGCTTGGATCCGACGCCAGTGCTATTAGCCCTGTGTATGAAAATGGGAGCGCAATAGTGACTCTTCTTACCAGAAAACAACTCTTGCTCGTGGAACCAGAAACTGTATGTCACTCAACTCCATTTAGGACTGGGAAACAAACGCTAGCTCGCCTTACAAGAAACACACTCTGCTTTTGATAAAAGAGCACTCTTCTACTCTACTGTGTTTCCTATTGGGTCCAAACAGTGAGTCTGCTCAGAACAAAAGAACTGTGCTTCCTACACACACGGGCCATATCTAGTTCAAATCTGCTTAGGAAACTGACAAGAACAGTAGCTCCTCTTCAGTCCAATACAGTGTACTTGCTGGGAACAGACGCGAGTGCTATTTGCACTGTGAATGGCACTGGGAGCACAATAATGACTTTCCTTACCAGAAAACAACTCTTGCTCATAGGACCAAAAACTGCATGTGATTCAACTCCATTTAGGACTGGAAAACAAGTGCTAGCTCGCCTTACAAGAAACACACTCTGCTTTTGAGAAAAGAGCACTCTTCTTCTCTACTATGTTTCCTATGGGGTCTGAACAGTGAGCTTGCTCAGAACAAAAGAACTGTGCTTCCTACACACACAGGCCATATCTAGTTCAACTCTGCTTAGGCAACTGACAAGAACAGTAGATCCTCTTCAGTCCAATACACTGTACTTGCTGGGAACAGATGCAAGTGCTATTTGCACTGTGTATGGGAATGGGAGTGCAATAGTGACTCTTCTTACCAGAAAACAACTCTTGCTCGTAGGACCAGAATCTGCATGGGATTCAACTCCATTTCTGACTGGCAAACAAACACTAGCTCGCCTTTCAAAAAACACACTCTGCTTTTGAGAAAAGAGCACTCTTCTACTCTACTGTGTTTCCTATTGTGTCCGAACAGTGAGCTTGCTCAGAACAAAAGAACTGTGCTTCCTACACACGGGCCATATCTAGTTCAACTCTGCTTAGGAAACTGACAAGAACAGTAGCTTCTCTTCAGTTCAATACACTGTACTTGCTGGGAACAGACGCGAGTGCTATTTGAACAGTATATGGCAATGGGAGTGCAATAGTGACTTTCCTTACCAGCAAACAACTCTTGCTCGTAGGACCAGAAACTGGATGTGATTCAACTCCATTTAGAACTGGGAAACAAACGCTAGCTTGCCTTACAAGAAACACACTCTGCTTTTGAGAAAAGAGCACTCTTCTACTCTACTGTGTTTCCTATGGGGTCCAAACAGTGAGCTTGCTCAGAACCAAAGAACTGTGCTTCCTACACACACGGGTCATATCTAGTTCAACTCTGCTTAGGAAACTGACAAGAACAGTAGCTCCTCTTCAGTCCAATACAATGTACTTGCTGGGAACAGACGGGAGAGCTATTTGCACTGTGTATGGCAATGGGAACGCAATAGTTACTTTCCTTACCAGAAAACAACTCTTTCTCATAGGACCGAAAACTGCATGTGATTCAACTCCATTTAGAACTGGGAAATAAATGCTAGCTGGCCTTACAAGAAACAAACTCTGCTTTTGAGAAAAGAGCACTCTTATACTCTACTGTGTTTCCTATAAGACCAGAATAGTAAGCTTGCTCAGAACAAAAGAACTGTGCTTCCTGCACACAGGGGAAATATCTAGTTCAATTCTGCTTAGGAAACTGACAAGAACAGTAGATCCTCTTCAGTCCAATACACTGTACATGCTGGAAACAGACGCCAGTACTATTTGCCCTGTTTATGACAATAGGAGCGCAATAGTGACTCTTCTTACCAGAAAACAACTCTTGCTCGTAGGACCAGAAACTGCATGTGATTCAACTCCATTTAGAACTGGGAAACAAACGCTAGCTTGCCTTACAAGAAACACACTCTGCTTTTGAGAAAAGAGCACTCTTCTTCTCTACTGTGTATCCTATGGGGTCCGAACAGTGAGCTTGCTCAGAACAAAAGAACTGTGCTTCCTACACACACGGGCCATATCTAGTTCAATTCTGCTTAGGAAACTGACAAGAACAGTAGATCCTCTTCAGTCCAATACATTGTACATGCTGGAAAGAGACGCCAGTACTATTTGCCCTGTTTATGACAATGGGAGCACAATAGTGACTCTTATTACAAGAAAACAACTCTTGCTCGTAGGACCAGAAACTGCCTGTCATTCAACTCCATTTAGAACTGGGAAACAAACTCTAGCTTGCCTTACAAGAAACACACTCTGCTTTTGAGAAAAGAGCACTCTTCTTCTCTACTGTGTATCCTATGGGGTCCGAACAGTGAGCTTGCTCAGAACAAAAGAACTGTGCTTCCTACACTCACTGGCCATATCTAGTTCAACTCTCCTTAGGAAACTGACAAGAACAGTAGCTCCTCTTCCGTCCAATACACTATAATAGCTGGGAACAGACGCGAGTGCTATTTGCACTGTGAATGGCAATAGGAGCACAATAGTGACTTTCCTTACCAGAATACAACTTTTGCTCGTAGGACCAGAAACTACATGTGATTCAACTCCATTTAGGACTGGGAAACAAACGCTAGCTCACCTTACAAGAAACACACTCTGCTTTTGAGAAAAGAGCACTCTTCTACTCTACTTGTTTCCTATTGGGCCAGAACAGTGAGATTTCTCAGAACAAAAAACTGTGCTTTCTCCACACACGGCTATAACTAGTTCAATTTTGCTTAGGAAACTGACAAGAACAGTAGATCCTCTTCAGTCCAATACACTGTACATGCTGGGAACCGACGGCAGTGCTATTAGCCCTGTTTATGACAATGGGAGCGCAATAGTGACTCTTCTTACCAGAAAACAACTCTTGCTCGTGGGACCAGAAGCTGCATGTGATTCTACTCCATTTAGGACTGGGAAACAAACGCTAGCTCGGATTACAACAAACACACTCTGCTTTTGATAAAAGAGCACTCTTCTACTCTACTGTGTTTCCTATTGGGTCCGAACAGTGAGCTGGCTCAGAACAAAAGAACTGTGCTTCCTACACACATGGGCCATATCTAGTTCAACTCTGCTTAGGAAACTGACAAGAACAGTAGCTCCTATCAGTACAATACACTGTACTTGCTGGGAACAGACGCGAGTGCTATTTGCACTGTGTATGGCAATGGGAGCTCAATAGTGACTCTTCTTACCAGAAAACAACTCTTGCTCATAGGACCAGAAACTGCATGGGATTCAACTCCATTTCTGACTGGGAAACAAACACTAGCTCGCCTTTCCAGAAACACACTCTGCTTTTGAGAAAAGAGCAGTCATCTACTCTACTGTGTTTCCTATGGGGTCGGAACAGTGAGCTTGCTCAGAACAAAAGAACTGTGCTTCCTACACACACGGGCCATATCTAGTTCAACTCTGCTTAGGAAACTGACAAGAACAGTAGCTCCTCTTCAGTTCAATACACTGTACATGCTGGAAACAGACGCCAGTACTATTTGCCCTGTGTTTGACAATGGGAGCGCAATAGTGACTCCTCTTACCAGAAAACAACTCTTGCTCGTAGGACCAGAAACTGCATGTGATTCAACTCTATTTAGAACTGGAAAATAAATGCTAGCTTGCCTTACAAGAAACACTCTGCTTTGAGTGAAGAGCACTTTTATACTCTACTGTGTTTCCTATAGGGCCAGAACAGTGAGCTTGCTCAGAACAAAAGAACTGTGCTTCCTGCACACAGGGGCCATATCTAGTTCAATTATGCTTAGAAAACAGACAAGAACAGTAGATGCTCTTCAGTCCATTACACTGTACATGCTGGAAACAGACACCAGTACTATTTGCCCTGTTTATGACAATGGGATCGCAATAGTGACTCTTATTACCAGAAAACAACTCTTGCTCATAGGACCAGAAACTGCATGTGATTCAACTCCATTTAGAACTGGGAAACAAATGCTAGCTTGCCTTACAAGAAACACACTCTGCTTTTGAGAAAAGAGCACTCTTCTTCTCTACTGTGTTTCCTAGGGGTCCGAACAATGAGCTTGCTCAGAACAAAAGAACTGTGCTTCCTACACACACGGTCCATATCTAGTTCAACTCTGCTTAGGAAACTGACAAGAACAGTAGCTCCTCTTCAGTTCAGTACACTGTACTTGCTGGGAACAGACGCGAGTGCTATTTGAACATTGTATGGCAATGGGAGCGCAATAGTGACTTTCCTTACCAGAAAACAACTCTTGCTCCTAGGACCAGAAACTGCATGTGATTCAACTCCATTTAGGACTGGGAAACAAACGCTAGCTCGCCTTTCAAGAAACACACTCTGCTTTTGAGAAAAGAGCACTCTTCTACTCTACTGTGTATCCTATAGGTGCGGAACTGTGAGCTTGCTCAGAACAAAAGAACTGTGCTTCCTACACACACGGGCCATATCTAGTTCAACTCTGCTTAAGAAACTGACAAGAACAGTAGCTACTATCAGTACAATACACTGTACTTGCTGGGAACAGACGCGAGTGCTATTTGCACTGTGTATGGCAATGGGAGCGCAATAGTGACTCTTCTTACCAGAAAACAACTCTTGCTCATAGGACCAGAATCTGCATGGGATTCAACTCCATTTCTGACTGGGAAACAAAACTAGCTCGCCTTTCCAGAAACACACTCTGCTATTGAGAAAAGAGCACTCTTCTGCTCTACTGTGTTTCTATGGGGTCCGAACAGTGTGCTTGCTCAGAACAAAAGAACTGTGCTTCCCACACACACGGGCCATATCTAGTTCAACTCTCTTAGGCAACTGACAAGAACAGTATATCATCTTGAGTCCAATACACTGTACATGCTGGAAACAGATGCCAGTACTATTTGCCCTTTTTATGACAATGGGAGCGCAATAGTGACTCTTCTTACCAGAAAACAACTCTTGCTCGTAGGACCAGAAACTGCATGTGATTCAACTCCATTTACAACTGGGAAACAAACGCTAGCTTGCCTTACAAGAAACACACTCTGCTTTTGAGAAAAGAGCACTCTTCTTCTCTACTGTGTATCCTATGGGGTCCGAACAGTGAGCTTGCTCAGAACAAAAGAACTGTGCTTCCTACACACACGGGCCATATCTAGATCAATTCTGCTTAGGAAACTGACAAGAACAGCAGATCCTCTTCAGTCCAATACATTGTACATGCTGGAAAGAGACGCCAGTACTATTTGCCCTGTTTATGACAATGGGAGCGCAATAGTGACTCTTATTACCAGAAAACAACTCTTGCTTGTAGGACCAGAAACTGCATGTGATTCAACTCCATTTAGAACTGGGAAACAAACGCTAGCTTGCCTTACAAGAAACATACTCTGCTTTTGAGAAAAGAGCACTCTTCTTCTCTACAGTGTATCCTATGGGGTCCGAACAGTGAGCTTGCTCAGAACAAAAGAACTGTGCTTCCTACACACACGGGCCATATCTAGTTCAACTCTGCTTAGGAAACTGACAAGAACAGTAGCTCCTCTTCAGTCCAATACACTGTACTTGCTGGGAACAGACGCGAGTGCTATTTGCACTGTGAATGGCAATGGGAGCACAATAGTGACTTTCCTTACCAGAAAACAGCCTTTGCTCGTAGGACCAGAAACTGCATGTGATTCAACTCCATTTAGGACTGGGAAACAAACGTTAGCTCGACTTACAAGAAACACACTCTGCTTTTGAGAAAAGAGCACTCTTCTACTCTACTTGATTCCTATAGGGCCAGAACAGTGAGATTGCTCAGAAGAAAAGATCTGTGCTTTCTACACACACGGCTATAACTAGTTCAATTCTGCTTAGGAAACTGAGAAGAACAGTAGCTCCTCTTCAGTCCAATACACTGTACATGCTGGGAACAGACACCAGTGCTTTTTGCCCTGTGTAAGAAAATGGGAGCGCATTAGGGACTCTTCTTACCAGAAAAAAACTCTTGCTCGTAGGACCATAAACTGCATGTGATTCAACTCCATTTAGGACTGGGAAACAAATGCTAGCTCGCCTTACAAAAAACACACTCTGCTTTTGAGAAAAGAGCACTCATCTACTATACTGTGTTTCCTAAGGGATCAGAAGAGTGAACTTGCTCAGAACAAAAGAACTGTGCTTCCTACACACAACGGGCATATCTAGTTCATCTCTGCTTAGGAAACTGACAAGAACCGTAGCTCCTCTTCAGTTCAATACACTGTACTTGCTGGGAACAGACGCGAGTGCTATTTGAACATTGTAGGGCAATGGGAGCGAAACAGTGACTTTCCTTACCAGAAAACAACTCTTGCTCCTAGGACCAGAAACTACATGTGATTCAACTCCATTTAGGACTGGGAAACAAACGCTAGCTCGCCTTACAAGAAACACACTCTGCTTTTGAGAAAAGAGCACTCTTCTACTCTACTGTGTTTCCTATAGGTCCAGAACAGTGAGCTTGCTCAGAAGAAAAGAACTGTGCTTCCTACACACACGGGCCATATCTAGTTCAACTCTGCTTAGGAAACTGACAAGAACAGTAGCTCCTATCAGTACAATTCACTGTACTTGCTGGGAACAGACGCGAGTGCTATTTGCACTGTGTATGGCAATGGGAGCGCAATAGTGACTCTTCTTACCAGAAAACAACTCTTGCTCATAGGACCAAAATCTGCATGGGATTCAACTCCATTTCTGACTGGGAAACAAACACTAGCTCGCCTTTCCAGAAACACACTCTGCTTTTGAGAAAAGAGCAGTCTTCTACTCTACTGTGTTTCTATGGGGTCCGAACAGTGAGCTTGCTCAGAACAAAAGAACTGTGCTTCCTACACACACGGGCCATATCTAGTTCAACTCTGCTTAGGCAACTGACAAGAACAGTAGATCCTCTTCAGTCCAATACACCGTACATGCTGGAAACAGACGCCAGTACTATTTGCCCTGTTTATGACAATGGGAGCGCAATAGTGACTCTTCTTACCAGAAAACAACTCTTGCTCGTAGGACCAGAAACTGCATAGGATTCAACTCCATTTAGAACTGGGAAACAAACGCTAGCTTGCCTTACAAGAAACACACTCTGCTTTTGAGAAAAGAGCACTCTTCTTCTCTACTGTGTATCCTATGGGGTCCGAACAGTGAGCTTGCTCAGAACAAAAGAACTGTGCTTCCTACACACACGGGCCATATCTAGTTCAACTCTTCTTAGGAAACTGACAAGAACAGTTGCTCCTATTCAGTCAAATACACTGTACTTGCTGGGAACAGACTCGAGTGCTATTTGCACTATGTATGGCAATGGGAGCTCAATAGTGACTCTTCTAACAAGAAAAAAACTCTTGCTCATAGGACCAGAAACTGCATGGGATTCCACTCAATTTCTGACTGGGAAACAAACACTACCTCACCTAACAAGAAACACACTCTGCTTTTGAGAAAAGAGCATTCTTCTACTCTACTGTGTTTCCTATGGGGTACAAACAGTGAGCTTGCTCTGAACGAAAGAACTGGGCTTCCTACACACACGGGCCATATCTAGTTCAACTCTGCTTAGGAAACTGACAAGAACAGTAGCTCCTCTTCAGTTCAATACACTGAACTTTCTGGGAACAGACGCGAGTGCTATTTGAACAGTGTATGGCAATGGGAGCGCAATAGTGACTTTCCTTACCAGAAAACAACTCTTGCTCCTATGACCAGAAACTGCATGTGATTCAACTCCATTTTGGACTGGGAAACAAACGCTATCTCTCCTTACAAGAAACACACTCTGCTTTTGAGAAAAGAGCACTCTTCTACTCTACTGTGTTTCCTATGGGGTCCGAACAGTGGGCTTGCTTATAACAAAAGAGCTGTCCTTCCTTCACTCACTGGCCATATCTAGTTCAACTCTGCTTAGGAAACTGACAAGAACAGTAGCTCCTCTTCAGTTCAATACACTGTACTTGCTGGGAACAGACGTGAGTGCTATTTGCTCTGTGAATGGCAATAGGAGCACAATAGTGACTTTCCTTACCAGAATACAACTTTTGCTCGTAGGAGCAGAAACTACATGTGATTCAACTCCATTTAGGACTGGGAAACAAACGCTAGCTCGCCTTACAAGAAACACACTCTGCTTTTGATAAAAGAGCACTCTTCTACTCTACTGTGTTTCCTATTGGGTCCGAACAGTGAGCTGTCTCAGAACAAAAGAACTGTGCTTCCTACACACATGGGCCATATCTAGTTCAACTCTGCTTAGGAAACTGACAAGAACAGTAGCTCCTATCAGTACAATACACTGTACTTGCTGGAAACAGACGCGAGTGCTATTTGCACTGTGTATTGCAATGGGAGCTCAATAGTGACTCTTCTTACCAGAAAACAACTCTTGCTCATAGGACCAGAAACTGCATTGGATTCAACTCCATTTAGGACTGGGAAACAAACACTAGCTCACCTAACAAGAAACACACTCTGCTTTTGATAAAAGAGCACTCTTCTTCTCTACTGTGTTTCCTATTGTGTCCGAACAGTGAGCTGGCTCATAAAAAAAGAACTCTGCTTCCTACACACATGGGCCATATCTAGTTCAACTCTGCTTAGGAAACTGACAAGAACAGTAGCTCCTATCAGTACAATACACTGTACTTGCTGGGAACAGACACGAGTGCTATTTGCACTGTGTATGGCAATGGGAGCTCAATAGTGACTCTTATTACCAGAAAACAACTCTTGCTCATAGGACCAGAAACTGCATGGGATTCAACTCCATTTCTGACTGGGAAACAAACACTAGCTCGCCTTTCCAGAAACACACTCTACTTTTGAGAAAAGAGCAGTCTTTTAATCTACTGTGTTTCCTATGGGGTCTGAACAGTGAGCTTGCTCAGAACAAAAGAACTGTGCTTCCTACACACACGGTCCATATCTAGTTCAACTCTGCTTAGGAAACTGACAAGAACAGTAGCTCCTCTTCAGTTCAATACACTGTACATGCTGGAAACAGACGCCAGTACTATTTGCCCTGTGTATGACAATGGGAGCGCAATAGTGACTCTTATTACCAGAAAACAACTCTTGCTCATAGGACCAGAAACTGCATGTGATTCAACTCCATTTAGAACTGGGAAACAAATGCTAGCTTGCAATACAAGAAACACACTCTGCTTTTGAGAAAAGAGCACTCTTCTTCTCTACTGTGTTTCCTAGGGGTCCGAACAGTGAGCTTGCTCAGAACAAAAGAACTTTGCTTCCTACACACACGGTCCATATCTAGTTCAACTCTGCTTAGAAAACTGACAAGAACAGTAGCTCCTCTTCATTTCAATACACTGTACTTGCTGGGAACAGACGCGAGTGCTATTTGAACATTGTATGGCAATGGGAGCGCAATAGTGACTCTTCTTACCAGAAAACAACTCTTGCTCGTGGGACCAGAAACTGTATGTCATCAACTCCATTTAGGACTGGGAAACAAACGCTAGCTCGCCTCACAAGAAACCTACTCTGTTTTTGATAAAAGAGCACTCTTCTCCTCTACTGTGTTTCCTATTGGGTCGAAACAGTGAGCTGGCTCAGAACAAAAGAACTGTGCTTCCTACACACACGGGCCATATCTAGTTCAACTCTGCTTAGGAAACTGACAAGAACAGTAGCTCCTATCAATACAATACACTGTACTTGCTGGGAACAGACGCGAGTGCTATTTGTACTGTGTATGGCAATGGGAGCTCAATAGTGACTCTTCTTACCAGAAAACAACTCTTGCTCATAGGAACAGAAACTGCATGGGATTCAATTCTATTTCTGACTGGGAAACAAAGACTAGCTCGCCTTTCCAGAAACACCCTCTGCTCTTGAGAAAAGAGCATTCTTCTACTCTACTGTGTTTCCTATGGGGTCCGAACAGTGAGCTTGCTCAGAACAAAAGAACTGTGCTTCCTACACACACGGTCCATATCTAGTTAAACTCTGCTTAGGAAACTGATAAGAACAGTAGATCCTCTTCAGTTCAATACACTGTACTTGCTGGGAACAGACGCGAGTGCTATTTGAACAGTGTATGGCAATGGGAGCGCAACAGTGACTTTCCTTACCAGAAAACAACTCTTGCCCGTAGGAAAAGGAACTGCATGTGATTTAACCTCATTTAGGACTGGGAAACAAACGCTATCTCGCCTTACAAGAAACACACTCTGCTTTTGAGAAAAGAGCACTCTTCTTCTCTACTGTGTATCCTATGGGGTCCGAACAGTGAGCTTGCTCAGAACAAAAGAACTGTGCTTCCTACACACACGGGCCATATCTAGATCAATTCTGCTTAGGAAACTGACAAGAACAGCAGATCCTCTTCAGTCCAATACATTGTACATGCTGGAAAGAGACGCCAGTACTATTTGCCCTGTTTATGACAATGGGAGCGCAATAGTGACTCTTATTACCAGAAAACAACTCTTGCTTGTAGGACCAGAAACTGCATGTGATTCAACTCCATTTAGAACTGGGAAACAAACGCTAGCTTGCCTTACAAGAAACATACTCTGCTTTTGAGAAAAGAGCACTCTTCTTCTCTACTGTGTATCCTATGGGGTCCGAACAGTGAGCTTGCTCAGAACAAAAGAACTGTGCTTCCTACACACACGGGCCATATCTAGTTCAACTCTGCTTAGGAAACTGACAAGAACAGTAGCTCCTCTTCAGTCCAATACACTGTACTTGCTGGGAACAGACGCGAGTGCTATTTGCACTGTGAATGGCAATGGGAGCACAATAGTGACTTTCCTTACCAGAAAACAGCCTTTGCTCGTAGGACCAGAAACTGCATGTGATTCAACTCCATTTAGGACTGGGAAACAAACGTTAGCTCGACTTACAAGAAACACACTCTGCTTTTGAGAAAAGAGCACTCTTCTACTCTACTTGATTCCTATAGGGCCAGAACAGTGAGATTGCTCAGAAGAAAAGATCTGTGCTTTCTACACACACGGCTATAACTAGTTCAATTCTGCTTAGGAAACTGAGAAGAACAGTAGCTCCTCTTCAGTCCAATACACTGTACATGCTGGGAACAGACACCAGTGCTTTTTGCCCTGTGTAAGAAAATGGGAGCGCATTAGGGACTCTTCTTACCAGAAAAAAACTCTTGCTCGTAGGACCATAAACTGCATGTGATTCAACTCCATTTAGGACTGGGAAACAAATGCTAGCTCGCCTTACAAAAAACACACTCTGCTTTTGAGAAAAGAGCACTCATCTACTATACTGTGTTTCCTAAGGGGTCAGAAGAGTGAACTTGCTCAGAACAAAAGAACTGTGCTTCCTACACACAACGGGCATATCTAGTTCATCTCTGCTTAGGAAACTGACAAGAACAGTAGCTCCTCTTCAGTTCAATACACTGTACTTGCTGGGAACAGACGCGAGTGCTATTTGAACATTGTAGGGCAATGGGAGCGAAACAGTGACTTTCCTTACCAGAAAACAACTCTTGCTCCTAGGACCAGAAACTGCATGTGATTCAACTCCATTTAGGACTGGGAAACAAACGCTAGCTCGCCTTACAAGAAACACACTCTGCTTTTGAGAAAAGAGCACTCTTCTACTCTACTGTGTTTCCTATAGGTCCAGAACAGTGAGCTTGCTCAGAAGAAAAGAACTGTGCTTCCTACACACACGGGCCATATCTAGTTCAACCCTGCTTAGGAAACTGACAAGAACAGTAGCTCCTATCAGTACAATTCACTGTACTTGCTGGGAACAGACGCGAGTGCTATTTGCACTGTGTATGGCAATGGGAGCGCAATAGTGACTCTTCTTACCAGAAAACAACTCTTGCTCATAGGACCAAAATCTGCATGGGATTCAACTCCATTTCTGACTGGGAAACAAACACTAGCTCGCCTTTCCAGAAACACACTCTGCTTTTGAGAAAAGAGCAGTCTTCTACTCTACTGTGTTTCTATGGGGTCCGAACAGTGAGCTTGCTCAGAACAAAAGAACTGTGCTTCCTACACACACGGGCCATATCTAGTTCAACTCTGCTTAGGAAACTGACAAGAACAGTAGCTCCTATCAGTACAATTCACTGTACTTGCTGGGAACAGACGCGAGTGCTATTTGCACTGTGTATGGCAATGGGAGCGCAATAGTGACTCTTCTTACCAGAAAACAACTCTTGCTCATAGGACCAAAATCTGCATGGGATTCAACTCCATTTCTGACTGGGAAACAAACACTAGCTCGCCTTTCCAGAAACACACTCTGCTTTTGAGAAAAGAGCAGTCTTCTACTCTACTGTGTTTCTATGGGGTCCGAACAGTGAGCTTGCTCAGAACAAAAGAACTGTGCTTCCTGCACACACGGGCCATATCTAGTTCAACTCTGCTTAGGCAACTGACAAGAACAGTAGATCCTCTTCAGTCCAATACACCGTACATGCTGGAAACAGACGCCAGTACTATTTGCCCTGTTTATGACAATGGGAGCGCAATAGTGACTCTTCTTACCAGAAAACAACTCTTGCTCGTAGGACCAGAAACTGCATGGGATTCAACTCCATTTAGAACTGGGAAACAAACGCTAGCTTGCCTTACAAGAAACACACTCTGCTTTTGAGAAAAGAGCACTCTTCTTCTCTACTGTGTATCCTATGGGGTCCGAACAGTGAGCTTGCTCAGAACAAAAGAACTGTGCTTCCTACACACACGGGCCATATCTAGTTCAACTCTTCTTAGGAAACTGACAAGAACAGTTGCTCCTATTCAGTCAAATACACTGTACTTGCTGGGAACAGACTCGAGTGCTATTTGCACTATATATGGCAATGGGAGCTCAATAGTGACTCTTCTAACAAGAAAAAAACTCTTGCTCATAGGACCAGAAACTGCATGGGATTCCACTCAATTTCTGACTGGGAAACAAACACTACCTCACCTAACAAGAAACACACTCTGCTTTTGAGAAAAGAGCATTCTTCTACTCTACTGTGTTTCCTATGGGGTACGAACAGTGAGCTTGCTCTGAACGAAAGAACTGTGCTTCCTACACACACGGGCCATATCTAGTTCAACTCGGCTTAGGAAACTGACAAGAACAGTAGCTCCTCTTCAGTTCAATACACTGTACTTTCTGGGAACAGACGCGAGTGCTATTTGAACAGTGTATGGCAATGGGAGCGCAATAGTGACTTTCCTTACCAGAAAACAACTCTTGCTCCTATGACCAGAAACTGCATGTGATTCAACTCCAATTTGGACTGGGAAACAAACGCTATCTCTCCTTACAAGAAACACACTCTGCTTTTGAGAAAAGAGCACTCTTCTACTCTACTGTGTTTCCTATGTGGTCCGAACAGTGAGCTTGCTCATAACAAAAGAGCTGTGCTTCCTACACTCACTGGCCATATCTAGTTCAACTCTGCTTAGGAAACTGACAAGAACATTAGCTCCTCTTCAGTTCAATACACTGTACTTGCTGGGAACAGACGTGAGTGCTATTTGCTCTGTGAATGGCAATAGGAGCACAATAGTGACTTTCCTTACCAGAATACAACTTTTGCTCGTAGGACCAGATACTACATGTGATTCAACTCCATTTAGGACTGGGAAACAAACGCTAGCTCGCCTTACAAGAAACACACTCTGCTTTTGATAAAAGAGCACTCTTCTACTCTACTGTGTTTCCTATTGGGTCCGAACAGTGAGCTGTCTCAGAACAAAAGAACTGTGCTTCCTACACACATGGGCCATATCTAGTTCAACTCTGCTTAGGAAACTGACAAGAACAGTAGCTCCTATCAGTACAATACACTGTACTTGCTGGGAACAGACGCGAGTGCTATTTGCACTGTGTATTGCAATGGGAGCTCAATAGTGACTCTTCTTACCAGAAAACAACTCTTGCTCATAGGACCAGAAACTGCATTGGATTCAACTCCATTTAGGACTGGGAAACAAACACTAGCTCACCTAACAAGAAACACACTCTGCTTTTGATAAAAGAGCACTCTTCTTCTCTACTGTGTTTCCTATTGTGTCCGAACAGTGAGCTGGCTCATAAAAAAAGAACTCTGCTTCCTACACACATGGGCCATATCTAGTTCAACTCTGCTTAGGAAACTGACAAGAACAGTAGCTCCTATCAGTACAATACACTGTACTTGCTGGGAACAGACACGAGTGCTATTTGCACTGTGTATGGCAATGGGAGCTCAATAGTGACTCTTATTACCAGAAAACAACTCTTGCTCATAGGACCAGAAACTGCATGGGATTCAACTCCATTTCTGACTGGGAAGCAAACACTAGCTCGCCTTTCCAGAAACACACTCTGCTTTTGAGAAAAGAGCAGTCTTCTACTCTACTGTGTTTCCTATGGGGTCGGAACAGTGAGCTTGCTCAGAACAAAAGAACTGTGCTTCCTACACACACGGTCCATATCTAGTTCAACTCTGCTTAGGAAACTGACAAGAACAGTAGCTCCTCTTCAGTTCAATACACTGTACATGCTGGAAACAGACGCCAGTACTATTTGCCCTGTGTATGACAATGGGTGCGCAATAGTGACTCTTATTACCAGAAAACAACTCTTGCTCATAGGACCAGAAACTGCATGTGATTCAACTCCATTTAGAACTGGGAAACAAATGCTAGCTTGCAATACAAGAAACACACTCTGCTTTTGAGAAAAGAGCACTCTTCTTCTCTACTGTGTTTCCTAGGGGTCCGAACAGTGAGCTTGCTCAGAACAAAAGAACTTTGCTTCCTACACACACGGTCCATATCTAGTTCAACTCTGCTTAGGAAACTGACAAGAACAGTAGCTCCTCTTCATTTCAATACACTGTACTTGCTGGGAACAGAAGCGAGTGCTATTTGAACATTGTATGGCAATGGGAGCGCAATAGTGACTCTTCTTACCAGAAAACAACTCTTGCTCGTGGGACCAGAAACTGTATGTCACTCAACTCCATTTAGGACTGGGAAACAAACGCTAGCTCGCCTTACAAGAAACCTACTCTGTTTTTGATAAAAGAGCACTCTTCTCCTCTACTGTGTTTCCTATTGGGTCGAAACAGTGAGCTGGCTCAGAACAAAAGAACTGTGCTTCCTACACACACGGGCCATATCTAGTTCAACTCTGCTTAGGAAACTGACAAGAACAGTAGCTCCTATCAATACAATACACTGTACTTACTGGGAACAGACGCGAGTGCTATTTGTACTGTGTATGGCAATGGGAGCTCAATAGTGACTCTTCTTACCAGAAAACAACTCTTGCTCATAGGAACAGAAACTGCATGGGATTCAATTCTATTTCTGACTGGGAAACAAAGACTAGCTCGCCTTTCCAGAAACACCCTCTGCTTTTGAGAAAAGAGCATTCTTCTACTCTACTGTGTTTCCTATGTGGTCCGAACAGTGAGCTTGCTCAGAACAAAAGAACTGTGCTTCCTACACACATGGGCCATATCTAGTTCAACTCTGCTTAGGAAACTGACAAGAACAGTAGCTCCTCTTCAGTCCAATACACTGTACTTGCTGGAAACAGACGCTAGTGCTATTTGCACTGTGTATGGCAATGGGAGCGCAATAGTGACTTTCCTTACCAGAAAACAACTCTTGCTCGTAGGAAAAGAAACTGCATGTGATTTAACCTCATTTAGGACTGGGAAACAAACGCTATCTCGCCTTACAAGAAACACACTCTGCTTTTGAGAAAAGAGCACTCTTCTACTCTACTGTTTTTAATATAGGTCCGGAACAGTGAGCTTGCTCAGAACAAAAGAACTGTGCTTCCTACACACACGGGCCATATCTAGTTCCACTCTGCTTAGGAAACTGACAAGAACAGTAGCTCCTCTTCAGTCCAATACACTGTACTTGCTGGAAACAGACGCTAGTGCTATTTGCACTGTGTATGGCAATGGGAGCGCAATAGTGACTTTCCTTACCAGAAAACAACTCTTGCTCATAGAACCAGAAACTGCATGTAATTCAATTCCATTTAGAACTGGGAAATAAACGCTAGCTTGCCTTACAAGAAACACACTCTGCTTTTGAGAAAAGAGCACTCTTCTACTCTACTGTGTTTCCTATAGGGCCAGAACAGTGAGCTTGCTCAGAACTAAAGAACTGTGCTTCCTACACTCACGGCAATATCTAGTTCAATTCTGCTTAGGAAACTGACATTAACAGTAGATCCTCTTCAGTCCAATACACTATACATGCTGGGAACCGACGCCAGTGCTATTAGCCTTGTGCATGACAATGGGAGCGCAATAGGGACTATTCTTACCAGAAAACAACTCTTGCTCGTGGGACCAAAACTGTATGTCACTCAACTCCATTTAGGACTGGGAAACAAACGCTAGCTCGCCTTACAAGAAACACACTCTGCTTTTGAGAAAAGAGCACTCTTCTACTCTACTGTGTTTCCTATTGGGTCCGAATGTGAGCTGGCTCAGAACAAAAGAACTGTGCTTTCTACCACACGGGCCATATCTAGTTCAACTCTGCTTAGGAAACTGACAAGAACAGTAGCTCCTCCTCAGTCCAATACACTGTACTTGCTGGGAACAGACACGAGTACTATTTGCAATGAGTATGGCAATGGGAGCACAATAATGACTTTCCTTACCAGAAAACAACTCTTGCTCATAGGACCACAAACTGCATGTGATTCAACTCCATTTAGGACTGGGAAACAAATGCTAGCTTGATTTACAAGAAACACACTCTGCTTTTGAGAAAAGAGCACTCTTCTACTCTACTGTGTTTCCTATTGGGTCCGAACAGTGAGCTGGCTCAGAACAAAAGAACTGTGCTTCCTACACACATGGGCCATATCTAGTTCAACTCTGCTTAGGAAACTGACAAGAACAGTAGCTCCTATCAGTACAATACACGGTACTTACTAGGTACAGACGCGAGTGCTGTTTGCACTTTGTATGGCAATGGGAGCTCAATAGTGACTCTTCTTACCAGAAAACAACTCTTGCTCATAGGGCCAGAAACTGCATGGGATTCAACTCCATTTCTGACTGGGAAACAAACACTAGCTCGCCTTTCCAGAAACACACTCTGCTTTTGAGAAAAGAGCAGTCTTCTACTCTACTTTGTTTCCTATGGGGTCTGAACAGTGAGCGTGCTCAGAACAAAAGAACTGTGCTTCCTACACACACGGTCCATATCTAGTTCAACTCTGCTTAGGAAACTTACAAGAACAGTAGCTCCTCTTCAGTTCAATACACTGTACATGCTGTAAACAGACAGAAGTACTATTTGCCCTGTGTATGACAATGGGAGCGCAATAGTGACTCCTCTTACCAGAAAACAACTCTTGCTCGTAGGACCAGAAACTGCATGTGATTCAACTCTATTTAGAACTGGGAAATAAATGCTAGCTTGCCTTACAAGAAACACACTCTGCTTTTTAGAAAAGAGCACTCTTCTTCTCTACTGTGTTTCCTAGGGGTCCGAACAGTGAGCTTGCTCAGAACAAAAGAACTGTGCTTCCTACACACACGGACCATATCTAGTTCAACTCTGCTTAGGAAACTGACAAGAACAGTTGCTCCTATTCAGTCAAATACACTGTACTTGCTGGGAACAGACGCGAGTGCTATTTGCACTGTGTATGGCAATGGGAGCTCAATAGTGACTCTTCTTACCAGAAAAAAACTCTTGCTCATAGGACTAGAAACTGCATGGGAATCAACTCCATTTCTGACTGGTAAACAAACACTAGCTCGCCTTTGAAAAAACACACTCTTCTTTTGAGAAAAGAGCACTCTTCTACTCTACTTTGTTTCCTATGGAGTCCGAACAGTGAGCTTGCTCAGAACAAAAGAACTGTACTTCCTACACACACGGGTCATATCTAGTTCAACTCTGCTTAGGAAACTGACAAGAACAGTAGCTCCTCTTCAGTTCAATACACTGAACTTGTTGGAAACAGTCGCGAGTGGTATTTGAACAGTGTATGGCAATGGGAGCGCAATCGTGAGTTTCCTTACCAGCAAACAACTCTTGCTCGTAGGACCAGAAACTGGATGTGATTCAACTCCATTTAGAACTGGGTAACAAACGCTTGCTTGCCTTACAAGAAACACACTCTGTTTTGAGAAAAGAGCACTCTTCTACTCTACTGTGTTTCCTACAGGGTCCGAACAGTGAGCTTGCTCAGAACAAAAGAACTGTGCTTCCTACACACACGGGCCATATCTAGTTCAACTCTGTTTGGAAACTGACAAGAACAGTAACTCTGCTTCAGTCCAATACAATGTACTTGCTGGGAACAGCCGGGAGAGCTATTTGCACTGTGTATGTCAATGGGAGCACAATAGTGACTTTCCTTACCAGAAAACAACTCTTTCTCGTAGGAATGAAAACTGCATGTGATTCAACTCCATTTAGAACTGGGAAATAAATGCTAGCTTGCCTTACAAGAAACAAACTCTGCTTTTGAGAAAAGAGCACTCTTATATTCTACTGTGTTTCCTATAGGGCCAGAATAGTAAGCTCGCTCAGAACAAAAGAACTGTGCTTCCTGCACACAGGGGCCATATCTAGTTCAATTCTGCTTAGGAAACTGACAAGAACAGTAGATCCTCTTCAGTCCAATACACTGTACATGCTGGAAACAGACGCCAGTACTATTTGCTCTGTTTATGACAATAGGAGCGCAATAGTGACTCTTCTCACCAGAAAACAACTCTTGCTCGTAGGACCAGAAACTGCATGTGATTCAACTCCATTTAGAACTGGGAAACAAACGCTAGCTTGCCTTACAAGAAACACACTCTGCTTTTGAGAAAAGAGCACTCTTCTTCTCTTCTGTGTATCCTATGGGCTCCGAACAGTGAGCTTGCTCAGAACAAAAGAACTGTGCTTCCTACACACACGGGCCATATCTAGTTCAATTCTGCTTAGGAAACTGACAAGAACAGTAGCTCCTCTTCAGTCCAATACACTGTACTTGCTGGGAGCAGACGCGAGTGCTATTTGCACTGTGAATGGCAATAGGAGCACAATAGTGACTTTCCTTACCAGAAAACAACTTTTGCTCATAGGACCAGAAACTGCATGTGATTCAACTCCATTTAGGACTGGGAAACAAATGCTAGCTTACCTTATAAGAAACACACTCGGCTTTTGAGAAAAGAGCACTCTTCTACTCTACTGTGTTTCCTATAGTGCCAGAAGAGTGTGCTTGCTCAGAACAAAAGAACTGTGCTTCCTACACACACGGGCCATATCTAGTTCAATTCTGCTTAGGAAACTGACAAGAACAGTAGATCCTCTTCAGTCCAATACACTGTACTTGCTGGGAACAGACGCCATTGCAATTTGCACTGTGTATGACAATGGTAGCGCAATAGTGACTCATCTTACCACAAAACAACTCTTGCTCATAGGACCAGAAACTGCATGTGTTTCAACTCCATTTAGGACTGGGAAACAAACGCTAGCTTGCTTTACAAGAAACACACTCTGCTTTTGAGAAAAGAGCACTCTTCTACTCTACTGTGTTTCCTATAGGGTCCGAACAGTGAGCTTGCTCAGAAGAAAAGAACTGTGCTTCCTAAACACACGGGACATATCTCGTTCAACTCTGCTTAGGAAACTGACAAGAACAGTAGATCCTCTTCAGTCCAATATACTGTACTTACTTGGAACAGACGCGAGTGCTATATGCACTGTGTACAGCAATGGGAGCACAATAGTGACTCTTCTTACTAGAAAACAACTCATGCTCTTAGGACCAGAAACTGCATTTGATTCAATCCACTTAGGACAGGGAAACAAACGCTAGTGCGCCTTAAAAGAAACACGCTCTGCTTTTGAGAATAGGGCACACATCTTCTCTACTGTGGATCCTATTGGGTCCAAACAGTCAGCTTGCTCAAAACAAAAGAACTGTGCTTCCTACACATACGGGTCATATCTAGTTCAACTCTGCTTAGGAAACTGACAAGAACAGTAGATCCTCTTCAGTCCAATACAATGTACTTGCTGGGAACAGACGCGAGTGCTATTTGTACTGTGTATTGCAATGGGAGCACAATAGTGACTTTCCTTACCAGAAAACAACTCTTGCTATTAGGACCTGAAACTGCATGGGATCCAACTCCATTTAAGACTGGGAAACAAACGCTAGCTCGCCTTACAAGAAACACACTCTGCTTTTGAGGAAAGAGCACTCTTCTACTCTACTGTGTTTCCTATAGGGCCAGAACAGTGAGCTTCCTGAGTACAAAAGAACTGTGCTTCCTACACACATGGGACATATCTAGTTCAACTCTGCTTAGGAACCGGACAAGAACAGTAGATCCTCTTCAGTCCAATACACTATACATGCTGGGAACAGACGCCAGTGCTATTTGCCCTGTGTATGACAATGGGAGCGCAATAGTGACTCTTATTACCAGAAAAAACTCTTGCTCGTAGGACCAGAAACTGCATGTGATTCAACTCCACTTAGGACTGGGAAACAATCGCTAGGTCGCTTTACTAGAAACACACTCTGCTTTTGAGAAAAGAGCACTCTTCTACTCTACTGTATTTTCTATAGGGCCAGAACTGTGAGCTTGCTCAGAAAAAAAGATCTGTGCTTCCTACACACACGGGCCATATCTAGTTCAACTCTGCTTAGGAAACTGAGAAGAACAGTAGCTCCTCTTCAGTCCTATACACTGTACTTGCTGGGAACAGACGGGAGGGTTATTTGCACTGTGTATGGCAATGGGAGCGCAATAGTGACTTTCCTTACCAGAAAACACCTCTTGCTCATAGGACCAGAAACTGCATGTGATTCAACTCTATTTAGGACTGGGAAACAAACACTATCTCGCCTTACAAGAAAGACACTCTGCTTTTGAGAAAAGAGCACTCTTCTACTCTACTGTATTTCCTATGGTGTCCGAAGAGTGAGCTTGCTCAGAACAAAAATACTGTGCTTCCTACACACAAGGCCATATCTAGTTCCATTCTTCTTAGGAACCTGACAAGAACAGTAGTACTGTTCAGTCCAATACACTGTACTTGCTGGGAACAGACGCCAGTGCTATTTGTCCGGTGTATTGCAATGGCAGCGCAATAGTGACTATTCTTACCATAAAACAACTCTTGCTCGTAGGACCAGAAACTGCATGTGATTCAACTCCACTTAGGACTGGGAAACAATCGCTAGGTCGCTTTACTAGAAACACACTCTGCTTTTGAGAAAAGAGCACTCTTCTACTCTACTGTATTTTCTGTAGGGCCAGAACTGTGAGCTTGCTCAGAAAAAAAGATCTGTGCTTCCTACACACACGGGCCATATCTAGTTCAACTCTGCTTAGGAAACTGAGAAGAACAGTAGCTCCTCTTCAGTCCTATACACTGTACTTGCTGGGAACAGACGGGAGGGTTATTTGCACTGTGTATGGCAATGGGAGCGCAATAGTGACTTTCCTTACCAGAAAACAACTCTTGCTCATAGGACCAGAAACTGCATGTGATTCAACTCTATTTAGGACTGGGAAACAAACACTATCTCGCCTTACAAGAAAGACACTCTGCTTTTGAGAAAAGAGCACTCTTCTACTCTACTGTATTTCCTATGGTGTCCGAAGAGTGAGCTTGCTCAGAAAAAAAATACTGTGCTTCCTACACACAAGGCCATATCTAGTTCCATTCTTCTTAGGAACCTGACAAGAACAGTAGTACTGTTCAGTCCAATACACTGTACTTGCTGGGAACAGACGCCAGTGCTATTTGTCCGGTGTATTGCAATGGCAGCGCAATAGTGACTATTCTTACCATAAAACAACTCTTGCTCGTAGGACCAGAAACTGCATGTCATTCAACTCCATTTAGGACTGGGAAACAAACGCTAGCTCGCCTTACAAGAAACACACTCTGCTTTAGAGAAAAGAGCACTCTTCTACTCTACTGTGTTTCCTATGGGGTCCAAAGAGTGAGCTTGCTCAGAATAAAAGGTCTGTGCTTCCTACACACACGGACCATATCTAGTTCAACTCTGCTTAGGAAACTGACAAGAACAGTAGCTCCTATTCAGTCCAATACACTGTACTTGCTGGGAAAAGACGCGAGTGCTATTTGCCTTGTGTAGGTCATTGGGAGCGCAATAGTGACTTTCCTTACCAGAAAACAACACTTGTTCATAGGACAAGAAACTGCATGTGATTCAACTCCATTTAGGACTAGGAAACAAATGCTAGCTCGCCTTACAAGAAACACACTCTGCTTTTGAGAAAAGAGTACTCTTCTACTCTACTGTGTTTCCTATAGGGCCAGAACAGTGAGCTTGCTCAGAACATAAAAACTGTGCTTCCTACACACACGGGCCATATCTAGTTCAACTCTGCTTAGGAAACTGACAAGAACAGTAGCTCCTCTTCAGTCTGATACACTGTACTTGCTGGGAACAGACGCGTGTGCTATTTGCACTGTGTATGGCAATTGAAGCACAATAGTGACTTGTCTTACCAGAAAACAACTCTTGCTCGTAGGACAAAAAACTGCATGTGACTTAACTCCATTTAGGACTGGGAAACAAATGCTAGCACGCCTACATGAAACACACTCTGCTTTTGAGAAAAGAGCACTCTTCTCCTCTACTGTGTTTCCTATGTGTTCCGAACAGTGAGCTTGCTCAGAACAAAAAAACTGTGCTTCCTACACACGGCCATATCTAGTTCAAGTCTGCTTAGTAACCTGACAAGAACAGTAGATGCTCTTCAGTCCAATACACTGTTCTTGCTGGGAACAGATGCCAGTGCTATTTGTCCTGTGTATGGCAATGGCAGCGCAATAGTGACTCTTCTTACCAGAAAACAACTCTTGCTCGTAGGACCAAAAACTGCATGTGATTCAACTCCATTTAGGACTGGGAAACAAACGCTAGCTCGCCTTACAAGAAACACACTCTGCTTTTGAGAAAAGAGCACTCTTCTTCTCAACTGTGTTTCCTATGCGGTCCAAACAGTGACCTTGCTCAGAACAAAAGAACTGTGCTTCCTACACACACGGGACATATCTCGTTCAACTCTGCTTAGGAACCTGACAAGAACAGTAGCTCCTCTTCAGTCCAATACACTGTACTTGCTGGGAACAGACGCGAGTGCTATTTTTCTTGTGTATGGCAATGGCAGCGCAATAGTGACTCTTCTTACCAGAAAACAACTCTTGCTCGTAGGACCAGAAACTGCATGGGATTCAACTCCATTTAGGACTGGGAAACAAATGCTTGCTCTCCTTACAAGAAACACAGTCTGCTTTTGAGAAAAGAGCACTCTTCTACTCTAATGTGTTTTTTATGGGATCCAAACAGTGAGCTTGCTAGGAACAAAAGAACTGTGCTTCCTACACACACCGACCATATCTAGCTCAACTCTGCTTAGGAAACTGACAAGAACAGTAGCTCCTCTTCAGTCCGATACACTGTACTTGCTGGGAACAGACGCGTGTGCTATTTGCACTGTGTATGGCAATGGGAGCGAAATAGTGAGTTTCCTTACCAGAAAACAACTCTTGCTCGTAGGAACAGAAACTGAATGTGATTCAACTCCATTTAGGACTGGGAAACAAACGGTAGCTTGCCTTACAAGAAACACACTCTGCTTTTGAGAAAAGAGCACTCTTCTACTCTACTGTGTTTCCTATGTGGTCCGAACAGTGAGCTTGCTCAGAACAAAAGAACTGTGCTTCCTACACACTACCATATCTAGTTCCATTCTGCTTAGGAACCTGACAATAACAGTAGATCCTCTTCAGTCCAATACACTGTACTTGCTGGGAACAGACGCCAGTGCTATTTGTCCTGTGTAAGGCAATGGCAGCGCAATAGTGACTATTCTTACCATAAAACAACTATTGCTCATAGGACCAGAAACTGCATGTGATTCAACTCCATTTAGGACTGGGAAACAAACGCTAGCTCGCCTTACAAGAAACACACTCTGCTTTAGAGAAAAGAGCACTCTTCTACTCTACTGTGTTTCCTATGCCGTCCAAACAGTGAGCTTGCTCAGAACAAAAGTACTGTGCTTCCTACACACACGGACCATATCTAGTTCAACTCTGATTAGGAAACTGACAAGAACAATAGCTCCTATTCAGTCCAATACACTGTACTTGCTAAGAAATGACGCGAGTGCTATTTGCCTTGTGTAGGGCAATGGGAGCACAATAGTGAATTTCCTTACCAGAAAACAACACTTGTTCGTAGGACAAGAAACTGCATGTGATTCAACTCCATTTAGGACTAGGAAACAAACGCTAGCTCGCCTTACAAGAAACACACTCTGCTTTTGAGAAAAGAGACCTCTTCTACTCTACTGTGTTTCCTATGGGTTCCGAACAGTGAGCTTGCTCAGAACAAAAGAACTGTGCTTCCTACACATACGGGCCATATCTAGTTCAACTCTGCTTAGGAAACTGACAAGAACAGTAGCTCCTCTTCAGTCCAATACACTGTACTTGCTGGGAACAGACGCGAGTGCTATTTGCACTGTGTATGGCAACTGAAGCACAATCGTGACTCCTCTTACCAGAAAACAACTCTTGCTCGTGGGACAAAAAACTGCATGTGACTCAACTCCATTTAGGACTCGGAAACAAATGCTAGCACACCTACATGAAACACACTCTGCTTTTGAGAAAAGAGCACTCTTCTACTCTACTGTGTTTCCTATGTGTTCCGAACAGTGAGCTTGCTCAGAACAAAAAAACTGTGCTTCCTACACACACGGCCATATCTAGTTCAAGTCTGCTTAGGAACCTGACAAGAACAGTAGATCCTCTTCAGTCCAATACACTGTTCTTGCTGGGAACAGACGCCAGTGCTATTTGTCCTCTGTATGGCAATGGCAGCGCAATATTGACTCTTCTTACCAGAAAACAACTCTTGCTCGTAGGACCAGAAACTGCATGGGATTGAACTCCATTTAGGACTGGGAAACAAATGCTAGCTCTCCTTACAAGTAACACACTCTGCTTTTGAGAAAAGAGCACTCTTCTACTCTAATGTTTTTTTTTGGGGTCCAAACAGTGAGCTTGCTCAGAACAAAAGAACTGTGCTTCCTACACACACGGCCATATGTAGTTCAACTCTGCTTAGGAAACTGACAAGAACAGTAGCTCCTCTTCAGTCTGATGCACTGTACTTGCTGGGAACAGACGCGAGTGCTATTTGCACTGTGTATGGCAATGGGAGCGCAATAGTGACTTTCCTTACCAAAAAACAACTCTTGCTCATAGTACTGGAAACTGCCTGTGATTGAACTCCATTTAGGACTAGGAAAGAAACGCTAGCTCGCCTTACAAGAAACACACTCTGCCTTTGAGAAAAGAGCACTACTCTACTCTACTCTGTTTCCTATGAGGACCTAACAGTGAGCTTGCTCAGAAAAAAAAAACTGTGCTTCCTACACACACGGACCATATCTAGTTCAACTCTTCTTAGGAACCTGACAAGAACAGTAGATACTCTTCAGTCCAATACACTGTATTGTTGGGAACAGACAACAGTGCTATTTGTCCTCTGTATGGCAATGGCAGCACAATAGTGACTCTTCTTACCAGAAAACAACTCTTGCTCATAGGACCATATACTGCATTGGATTCAACTCGATTTAGGACTGGGAAACAAACACTAGCTCGCCTTCCAAGAAACACACCCTGCTTTTGAGAAAAGAGCACTCTTCTACTCTACTGTGTTTCCTATGCGGTCCAAACAGTAAGCTTGCTCAGAACAAAAGGACTGTGCTTCCTACACACACGGACCATATCTAGTTCAACTCTGATTAGGAAACTGACAAGAACAGTAGCTCCTCTTCAGTCCAATACACTGTACTTGCTGGGAACAGACGCGAGTGCTATTTGTACTGTGTATGGCAATGGGAGCGCAATAGTGACTTTCCTTACCAGAAAACAAATCTTGCTCGTAGGACCAGAAACTGCATGTGACTCAACTCCATTTAGGACTCGGAAACAAACGCTAGCTCGCCTTACAAGAAACACACTCTCCTTTTGAGAAAAGAGCACTCTTCTACTCTACTGTGTTTCCTATGTGGTCCGAACAGTGAGCTTGCTCAGAACAAAAGAACTGTGCTTCCTACACACATGTCCATATCTATTTCAATTCTGCTTAGGAACCTGACAAGAACAGTAGATCCTCTTCAGTCCAATACACTGTACTTGCTGGGAACAGACACCAGTGCTATTTGTCCTCTGTATGGAAATGGCAGCACAATAGTGACTCTCCTTACCATAAAACAACTCTTGCTCATAGGAACAATAACTTCATGTGATTCAACTCCATTTAGGAGTGGGAAACAAATGCTAGCTCGCCTTACAGGAAAGACACTCTGCTTTTGAGAAAAGAGAACTCTTCTACTCTACTGTGTTTCCTAAGGGGTCCGAACAGTGAGCTTGTTCAGAACAAAAGAACTGTGCTTCCTACACACATGGGCATATCTAGTTCAACTCTGCTTAGGAAACTGACAAGAACAGTAGCTCCTCTTCAGTCCGATGCACTGTACTTGCTGGGAACAGACCCGAGTGCTATTTGCACTGTGTATGACAATGGGAGCGCAATAGTGACTTTCCTTACCAAAAAACAACTCTTGCTCATAGGACCGGAAACTGCCTGTGATTGAACTCCATTTAGGACTAGGAACCAAACGCTAGCTCGCCGTACAAGAAACACACTCTGCCTTTGAGAAAAGAGCACTCCTCTACTCTACACTGTTTCCTATGAGGTCCGAACAGTGAGCTTGCTCAGAACAAAAGAACTGTGCTTCCTACTTCTGGACCATATCTAGTTCAACTCTGCTGAGGAAACTGACAAGAACAGTAGCTCCTATTCAGTCCAATACACTATACTTGCTGGGAACAGACCCGAGTGCTCTTTGCACTGTGTATGGCAATGGGAGCGCAATAGTGACTCTTCTTACCAGAAAACAACTCTTGCTCGTAGGAGCAAAAACTGCATGTGACTCAACTCCATTTAGGACTGGGAAACAAACGCGAGCTCACCTTACAAGAAAAACACTCTGCTTTAGAGAAAAGAGCACTCTTCTACTCTACTGTGTTTTCTATAGGGCCAGAACAGTGAGCTTGCTCAGAACATAAAAACCGTGCTTCCTACACACACGGGCCATACCTCATTCAACTCTGCTTAGGAAACTGACAAGAACAGTAGATCCTCTTCAGTCCGATACACTGTAATTGCTGGGAACAGACGCGAGTGCTATTTGCACTGTGTATGGCAATTGGAGCACAATAGTGACTCTTCTTACCAGAAAACAACTCTTGCTCGTAGGACCGAAAACTGCATGTACTCAACTCTATTTAGGACTGGGAAAGAAACGCGAGCTCGCCTTACAAGATACACACTCTGCGTTAGAGAAAAGAGCACTCTTCTACTCTATTGTGTATCCTATGGGGTCGGAACAGTGAGCTTGCTCAGAACAAATAAACTGTGCTTCCTACACACATGGCCATATCTAGTTCAATTCTGCTTAGGAACCTGACAAGAACAGTACATCCTATTCAGTCCAATACACTGTACTTGCTGGGAAGAGACGCCAGTGCTATTTGTCCTCAGTATGGCAATGGCAGCACAATAGTGACTCTTCTTACCAGAAAACAACTCTTGCTCATAGGACCAGAAACTGCATGTGATTAAACTCCATTTAGGACTGGGAAACAAACGCTAGGTCGCCTTACAAGAAACACACTCTGCTTTTGAGAAAAGAGCACTCTTCTACTCTCCTGTGTTTCCTATAGGGCCAGAACAGTGAGCTTGCTCAGAACAAAAGAACTGTGCTTCCTACACACACGGACCATATCTAGTTAAACTCTGCTTAGGAAACTGACAAGAACAGTAGCTCCTCTTCAGTCCAATACACTGTACTTGCTGGGAACAGACGCCAGTGCTATTTGCACTGTGTATGGCAATTGGAGCTTAATAGTGACTCTTCTTATCAGAAAACAACTCTTGCTCGTAGGACCAAAAACTTTATGTGACTCAACTCCATTTAGCACTGGGAAACATACGCGAGCTCACCTTACAAGAAACACACTCTGCTCTAGAGAAAAGAGCACTCTTCTACTCTACTGTGTTTCCTATGGGGTCGGAACAGTGAGCTTGCTCAGAACAAAAAAACTGTGCTTCCTACACAAACGGCCATATCTAGTTGAATTCTGCTTAGGAACCTGACAAGAACAGTAGATCCTCTTCAGTCCATTACACTGTACTTGCTGGGAAGAGACAACAGTGCTATTTGTCCTGTGTATTGAAAAGGCAGCGCAATTGTGACTCTTCTTACCAGAAAACAATTCTTGCTCGTAGGACCAGAAACTGCATGTGATTCAACTCCATTTAGGACTGGGAAACAAACGCTAGCTCGCCTTACAAGAAACACACTCTGGTTTTGAGAAAAGAGCACTCTTCTACTCTACTGTGTTTCCTATGGGTCCAAACAGTCAGCTTGCTCAGAACAAAAAAACTGTGCTGCATACACACACGGCCATATCTAGTTCAATTCTGCTTATGAACTTGACAAAAACAGTAGATCCTCTTCAGTCCAATACACTGTACTTGCTGGGAACAGACAACAGTGCTATTTGTCCTGTGTATGGCAATGGCAGCACAATAGTGACTCTTCTTACCAGAAAACAATACTTGCTCGTAGGACCGGAAACTGCATGTGAATCAACTCCATTTAGGACTGGGAAACAAACGCTAGCTCGTCATACAAGAAACAAACTCTGCTTTTGAGAAAAGAGCACTCTTCTACTCTACTGTGTTTCCTATGGGGTCCAAACAGTGAGCTTGCTCAGAACAAAAGAACTGTGCTTCCTACACACACCGCCATACCTAGTTCAATTCTTCTTAGGAACCTGACAATAACAGTAGATCCTCTTCAGTCCAATACACTGTACTTGCTGGGAACAGACGCCAGTGCTATTTGTCCTGTGTATGACAATTGGATCACAATAGTGACTCTTCTTACCAGAAAACAACTCTTGCTCTTAGGACCAAAAACTGCATGTGACACAACTCCATTTAGGACTGGGAAACAAACACGAGCTCACCTTACAAGAAACACACTCTGCTTTAGATAAAAGAGCACTCTTCTACTCTACTGTGTTTCCTATGGGGTCCAAAGAGTGAGCTTGCTCAGAACAAAAAAACTGTGCTTCCTACACAAACGGCCATATCTAGTTCAATTCTGCTTAGGAACCTGACAAGAACAGTAGATCCTCTTCAGTCCAATACACTGTACTTGCTGGGAACAGACAACAGTGCTATTTGTCCTGTGTATGGCAATGGCAGCTCAATAGTGACTCTTCTTACCAGAAAACAACTCTTGCTCGTAGGACCAGAAACTGCATGGGATTCAACTCCATTTAGGACTGGAAAACAAACGCTAGCTCGCCTTACAAGAAACACACTCTGCTTTTGAGAAAAGAGCACTCTTCTACTCTACTGTGTTTCCTATGCGTCCAAACAGTCAGCTTGCTCAGAACAAAACAACTGTGCTTCCTACACACACGGGCCATATCTAGTTCATCTCTGCTTAAGAAACTGAGCAGAACAGTAGCTCCTCTTCAGTCCAATACACTGTACTTGCTGGGAACAGACGGGAGTGCTATTTGCACTGTGCATGTCAATGGGAGCGCAATAGTGACTTTCCTTACCTGAAAACAACTCTTGCTCGTAGGACCAGAAACTGCATGTGATTCAGCTCCATTTAGGACTGGGAAACAAACGCGAGCTCGCCTTACAAGAAACACACTCTGCTTTAGATAAAAGAGCACTCTTCTACTCTACTGCGTTTCCTATGGGGTCAGAAGAGTGAGCTTGCTCAGAACAAAAAAACTGTGCTTTCTACACAAATGGCCATATTTAGTTCAATTCTGCTTAGGAACCTGACCAGAACAGTAGATCCTCTTCAGTCCAATACAATGTACTTGCTGGGAACAGACAACAGTGCTATTTGCACTGTGTATGGCAATGGGAGAGCAATAATGACTTTCCTTACCAGAAAACAACTCTTGCTCGTGGACCAAAGACTGCATGTGATTCAACTCCATTTAGGACTGGGAAACAAATGCAAGCACGCCTTACATGAAACACACTCTGCTTTTGAGAAAAGAGCACTCTTCTACTCTACTGTGTTTCCTATGGGGTCCGAACAGTGAGCTTGCTCAGAACAAAAGAACTGTGCTTCCTACACACGGGCCATATCTAGTTCAACTCTGCTTAGGAAACTGACAAGAACAGTAGATGCTCTTCAGTCCAATACACTGTACTTGCTGGGAACAGACGCGAGTGCTATTTGCACTGTGTATGGCAATGGGAGCACAATAGTGAGTTTCCTTACCAGAAAACAACTCTTCCTCGTAGGACCACAAACTGCATGTGATTCAACTCCATTTACGACTAGGAAACAAACGCTAGCTTGCCTTACAAGAAACACACTCTGCTTTTGAGGAAAGAGCACTCTTCTACTCTACTGTGTTTCCAATGGTGTCCAAACAGTGAGCTTGCTCAAAACAAAAGAACTGTGCGTCCTACACAAACGGACCATATGTAGTTCAACTCTGCTTAGGAAACTGACAAGAACAGTAGCACCTATTCAGTCCAATACACTGTACTTGCTGGGAACAGACTTGAGTGCTATTTGCACTGTGTTTGGCATTTAAAGCACAATAGAGACTCTTCTTACCAGAAAACAACTCTTGCTAATAGGACCAAAAACTGCATGTGACTCAACTCCATTTAGGACTGGGAATCAAACGCTAGCTCGCTTTACAAGAAACACACTCTGCTTTTGAGAAAAGAGCCCTCTTCTACTCTACTGTGTTTCCTATGCAGTCCGAACAGTGAGCTTGCTCTGAACAAAAGAACTGTGCTTCCTACACACAAGGCCATATCTAGTTGAATTCTGCTGAGGAACCTGACAAGAACAGTAGATCCTCTTCAGTCCAATACACTGTACTTGCTGGGAACAGACGCCAGTGCTATTTGTCCTGTGTATGGCAATGGCAGCTCAATAGT
This sequence comes from Peromyscus eremicus, assembly GCF_949786415.1. Lineage (NCBI taxonomy): Eukaryota > Metazoa > Chordata > Mammalia > Rodentia > Cricetidae > Peromyscus > Peromyscus eremicus. The sequence continues at coordinate 65,112 of NW_026735419.1, forward strand.
GACTATTCTTACCATAAAACAACTCTTATTCGTAGGAACAGAAACTGCATGTGATTCAACTCCATTTAGGACTGGGAAACAAACGCTAGCTCGCCTTACAAGAAACACACTCTGCTTTAGAGAAAAGAGCACTCTTCTACTCTACTGTGTTTCCTAAGGGGTCCAAACAGTGAGCTTGCTCAGAACAAAAGAACTGTGCTTCCTTCACACACGGACCATATGTAGTTCAACTCTGCTTAGGAAAGTGACAAAAACAGTAGCTTTTATTCAGTCCAATACACTGTACTTGCTGGGAACAGACGCGAGTGCTACTTGCACTGTGTATGGCAAAGGGAGCACAATAGTGACATTCCTTACCAGAAAACAACTCTTGCTCGTAGGACCACAAACTGCATGTGATTCAACTCCATTTACGACTAGGAAACAAACGCTAGCTCGCCTTACAAGAAACACACTCTGCTATTGAGGAAAGAGCACTCTTCTACTCTACTGTGTTTCCTATGGGGTCCAAACAGTGAGCTTGCTCAGAAGAAAAGAACTGTGCTTCCTATACACACGGACCATATGTAGTTCAACTCTGCTTAGGAAACTGACAACAACAGTACCTCCTATTCAGTCCATTACACTGTACTTGCTGGGAACAGACGCGAGTGCTATTTGCAATGTGTATGGCATTTAAAGTGCAATAGAGACTCTTCTTACCAGAAAACAACTCTTGTTAATAGGACCAAAAACTGCATGTAACTCAACTCCATTTAGGACTGGGAATCAAACGCTACCTCGCTTTACAAGAAACACACTCTGCTTTTGAGAAAAGAGCCCTCTTCTCCTCTACTGTGTTTCCCATGGAGTCCGAACAGTGAGCTTGCTCTGAACAAAAGAACTGTGCTTCCTACACACAAGGCCATATCTAGTTGAATTCTGCTGAGGAACCTGACAAGAACAGTAGTTCCTCTTCAGTCCAATACACTGTACTTGCTGGGAACAGACGCCAGTGCTATATGTCCTGTGTATGGCAATGGCAGCTCAATAGTGACTATTCTTACCATAAAACAACTCTTGCTCGTAGGAGCAGAAACCACATGTGATTCAACTCCATTTAGGAATGGGAAACAAACGCTAGCTCGCCTTACAAGAAACACACTCTGCTTTAGAGAAAAGAGCACTCTTCTACTCTACTGTGTTTCCTATAGGGCCAGAACAGTGAGCTTGCTCAGAACAAAAGAACTGTGCTTCCTACACACGGGCCATATCTAGTTCAACTCTGCTTAGGAAACTGACAAGAACAGTAGCTCCTCTTCAGTCCAATACACTGTACTTGCTGGGAACAGACGCGAGTGCTATTTGCACTGTGTATGGCAATGGGAGCACAATAGTGAGTTTCCTTACCAGAAAATAACTCTTGCTCGTAGGACCACAAACTGCATGTGATTCAACTCCATTTACGACTAGGAAACAAACGCTAGCTTGTCTTACAAGAAACACACTCTGCTTTTGAGGAAAGAGCACTCTTCTACTCTACTGTGTTTCCAATGGTGTCCAAACAGTGAGCTTGCTCAGAACAAAAGAACTGTGCTTCCTACACACACGGACCATATGTAGTTCAACTCTACTTAGGAAACTGACAAGAACAGTAGCACCTATTCAGTCCAATACACTGTACTTGCTGGGAACAGACGCCAGTGCTATATGTCCTGTGTATGGCATTTAAAGCGCAATAGAGACTCTTCTTACCAGAAAACAACTCTTGCTAATAGGACAAATAACTGCATGTGACTCAACTCCATTTAGGACTGGGAATCAAACGCTAGCTCGCTTTACAAGAAACACACTCTGCTTTTGAGAAAAGAGCCCTCTTCTACTCTACTGTGTTTTCTATGGAGTCCGAACAGTGAGCTTGCTCTGAACAAAAGAACTGTGCTTCCTACACACAAGGCCATATCTAGTTGAATTCTGCTGAGGAACCTGACAAGAACAGTAGATCCTCTTCAGTCCAATACACTGTACTTGCTGGGAACAGACGCCAGTGCTATTTGTCCTGTGTATGGCAATGGCAGCTCAATAGTGACTATTCTTACCATAAAACAACTCTTGCAAGTAGGAACAGAAACTGCATGTGATTCAACTCCATTTAGGACTGGGAAACAAACGCTAGCTCGCCTTACAAGAAACACACTCTGCTATTGAGGAAAGAGCACTCTTCTACTCTACTGTGTTTCCTATGGTGTCCAAACAGTGAGCTTGCTCAGAACAAAAGAACTGTGCTTCCTAAACACACAGACCATATGTAGTTCAACTCTCCTTAGGAAACTGACAACAACAGTAGCTCCTATTCAGTCCAATACACTGTACTTGCTGGGAACAGACGCGAGTGCTATTTGCACTGTGTATGGCATTTAAAGCGCAATAGAGACTCTTCTTACCAGAAAACAACTCTTGCTAATAGGACCAAAAACTGCATGTAACTCAACTCAATTTAGGACTGGGAATCAAACGCTAGCTCGCTTTACAAGAAACACACTCTGCTTTTGAGAAAAGAGCACTCTTCTACTCTACTGTGTTTCCTATAAAGTCAGAACAGTGAGCTTGCTCTGAACAAAAGAACTGTGCTTCCTACACACAAGGCCATATCTAGTTGAATTCTGCTGAGGAACCTAACAAGAACAGTAGTTCCTCTTCAGTCCAATACACTGTACTTGCTGGGAACAGACGCCAGTGCTATTTGTCCTGTGTATGGCAATGGCAGCTCAATAGTGACTATTCTTACCATAAAACAACTCTTGCTGGTAGGACCAGAAACTGCATGTGATTCAACTCCATTTAGGACTGGGAAACAAACGCTAGCTCGCCTTACAAGAAACACACTCTGCTTTAGAGAAAAGAGCACTCTTCTACTCTACTGTGTTTTCTATAGGGCCAGAACAGTGAGCTTGCTCAGAACAAAAGAACTGTGCTTCCTACACACGGGCCATATCTAGTTCAACTCTGCTTAGGAAACTGACAAGAACAGTAGCTCCTCTTCAGTCCGATACACTGTACTTGCTGGGAACAGACGCGAGTGCTATTTGCACTGTGGATGGCAATGGGAGCGCAATAGTGATTTTTTTTTACCAATAAACAACTCTTGCTCGTAGGACCAGAAACTGCATGTGATTCAACTCCATTTAAGACTGGGAAACAAATGCTAGCTTGCCTTACAAGAAACACACTCTGCTTTTGAGAAAACAGCACTCTTCTACACTACTGTGTTTGCTATGGGGTCCGAACAGTGAGCTTGCTCAGAACAAAACAACTGTGCTTCCTACACACATGGACCATATGTAGTTCAACTCTGCTTAGGAAACTGACAAGAACAGTAGCTCCTCTTCAGTCCAATACACTGTACTTGCGGGGAACAGACGCGAGTGCTATTTGCACTCTGTATGGCAATTGGAGCACAATAGTGACTTGTCTTACCAGAAAACAACTCTTGCTCGTAGGAAAAAACTGTATGTGACTGAACTCCATTTAGGACTGGGAAACAAAAGCCAGCTCGCCTTCCAAGAAACACACTCTGCTTTTGACAAAAGAGCACTCTTCTACTCTACTGTGTTTCCTATGTGTTCCGAACAGTGAGCTAGCTCAGAACAAAAAAACTGTGCTTCCTACACACGGTTATATATCTAGTTCAATTCTGCTTAGGAAACTGACAAGAACAGTGGCTCCTCTTCAGTCCAAAACACTGCACTTGCTGGGAACAGACCCGAGTGCTATTTGCACTGTGTATTGCAATTGGAGCGCAATAGTGACTTTCCTTACTAGAAAACAACTCTTGCTCATAGGACCAGAAACTGCATGTGATTCTACTCGATTTAGGACTGGGAAACAAATGCTAGCTCCCCTCACATGGAACACACTCTGCTTTTGAGAAAAGAACACTTTTCTACTCTACTGTGTTTCCTATGGGGTCCGAACAGTGAGCTTGCTCAGAACAAAAGAACTGTGCTTCCTACACACGGGCAATATCTAGTTCAACTCTGCTTAGGAATCTGGCAAGAACAGTAGCTCCTCTTCAGTCCAATACACTGTACTGGCTGGGAACAGATGTGAGTGCTATTTGCACTGTGTATGGCAATGGGAGCGCAACAGTGACTTTCCTTACCAGAAAAAAACTCTTGCTCGTAGGACCAGAAACTGTATGTGATTCAACTCCATTTAGGATGGGGAAACAAACGCTAGCTTGCCTTACAAGAAACACACCCTGCTTCTGAGAAAACAGCAATCTTCTACTCCACTGTGTTTCCTATAGGGCCAGAACAGTGAGCTTGCTCAGAACAAAAGAACTGTGCTTCCTACACACACGGCCATATCTAGTTCAATTCTGCTTAGGAACCTGACAAGAACAGTAGATTCTCTTCAGTCCAATACACTCTACATGCTGGGAACAGACGCCAGTGCTATTGGTCCTGGTACGGCAATGGCAGCACAATAGTGACTATTCCTACCATAAAACAACTCTTGCTTGTAGGAACTAAAACTGCATGTGATTCAACTCCATTTAGGACTGGGAAACAAACGCTAGCTCGCCTTACAAGAAACACACTCTGCTTTAGAGAAAAGAGCACTCTTCTACTCTACTGTGTTTCCTATAGGGCCAGAACAGTGAGCTTGCTCAGAACAAAAGAACTGTGCTTCCCACACACGGCCAATATCTAGTTCAACTCTACTTAGGATACTGACAAGAACAGTAGCTCCTCTTCAGTCCAATACACTGTACTTGCTAGGAACATACGCGTGTGCTGTTTGCACTGTGTATGGCAATGGGAGCACAATAGTGACTTTCCTTACCAGAAAACAACTCTTGCTCGTAGGACCAGAATCTGCATGTAATTCAACTCCGTTTAGGACTGGGAAAAAAACGCTAGCTCGCCTTACAAGAAACACACTCTGCATTAGAGAAAAGAGCACTCTTCTACTCTACTGTGTTTCCTATGGGGTCCAAACAGTGAGCTTGCTCAGAACAAAAGAACTGTGCTTCCTACACACATGGACCATATCTATTTCAACTCTGCTTAGGAAACTGACAAGAACAGTAGCTCCTATTCAGTCCAATACACTGTACTTGCTGGGAACAGATGCGAGTGCTATTTGCACTGTGTAGGGCATTTGGAGCACAATAGTGACTCTTCTTACCAGAAAACAACTCTTGGTCATAGGACCAAAAACTGCATGTGACTCAACTCCATGTAGGACTGGGAATCAAACGCTAGCTCGCCTTACAAGAAACACACTCTGCTTTAGAGAAAAGAGCACTCTTCTACTATACTGAGTTTCCTATGGGGCTAGAACAGTTAGCTTGCTCAGAAAAAAAGAACTGTGCTTCCCACAAACGGGCCATATCTAGTTCAACTCCTCTTAGGAAACTGACAAGAACAGTAGCTCCTCTACAGTTTGATACACTGTACTTGCTGGGAACAGACGCGAGTGCTATTTGCACTGTGTATGGCAATGGGAGCACAATAGTGAGTTTCCTACCAGAAAACAACTCTTGCTCGTAGGACCACAAACTGCATGTGATTCAACTCCATTTACGACTAGGAAACAAACACTAGCTTTCCTTACAAGAAACACACTCTGCTTTTGAGGAAAGAGCACTCTTCTACTCTACTGTGTTTCCTATGGTGTCCAAACAGTGAGCTTGCTCAGAACAAAAGAACTGTGCTTCCTACACACACGGACCATATGTAGTTCAACTCTGCTTAGGAAACTGACAAGAACAGTAGCACCTATTCAGTCCAATACACTGTACTTGCTGGGAACAGACGCCAGTGCTATTTGCAATGTGTATGGCATTTAAAGCGCAATAGAGACTCTTCTTGCCAGAAAACAACTCTTGCGAATAGGACCAAAAACTGCATGTGACTCAACTCCATTTAGGACTGGGAATCAAACGCTAGCTCGCTTTACAAGAAACACACTCTGCTTTTGAGAAAAGAGCCCTCTTCTACTCTACTGTGTTTCCAATGGTGTCCAAACAGTGAGCTTGCTCAGAACAAAAGAACTGTGCTTCCTACACACAAGGCCATATCTAGTTGAATTCTGCTGAGGAACCTGACAAGATCAGTAGATCCTCTTCAGTCCAATACACTGCACTTGCTGGGAACAGACGCCAGTGCTATTTGTCCTGTGTATGGCAATGGCAGCTCAATAGTGACTATTCTTACCATAAAACAACTCTTGCTCGTAGGAACAGAAACTGCATGTGATTCAACTCCATTTAGGACTGGGAAACAAACGCTAGCTCGCCTTACAAGAAACACACTCTGCTTTAGAGAAAAGAGCACTCTTCTACTCTACTGTGTTTCCTAAGGGGTCCAAACAGTGAGCTTGCTCAGAACAAAAGAACTGTGCTTCCTACACACACGGACCATATGTAGTTCAACTCTGCTTAGGAAAGTGACAAAAACAGTAGCTTTAATTCAGTCCAATACACTGTACTTGCTGGGAACAGACGCGAGTGCTATTTGCACTGTGTATGGCAAAGGGAGCACAATAGTGACATTCCTTACCAGAAAACAACTCTTGCTCGTAGGACCATAAATTGCATGGGATTCAACTCCCTTTCGAACTGGGAAACAAACACTAGCTCGCCTTTCAAGAAACACACTCTGCTTTTGAGAAAAGAGCCCTCTTCTACTCTACTGTGTTTCCCATGGAGTCCGAACAGTGAGCTTGCTCTGAACAAAAGAACTGTGCTTCCTACACACAAGGCCATATCTAGTTGAATTCTGCTGAGGAACCTGACAAGAACAGTAGTTCCTCTTCAGTCCAATACACTGTACTTGCTGGGAACAGACGCCAGTGCTATATGTCCTGTGTATGGCAATGGCAGCTCAATAGTGACTATTCTTACCATAAAACAACTCTTGCTCGTAGGAGCAGAAACTGCATGTGATTCAACTCCATTTATGAATGGGAAACAAACGCTAGCTCGCCTTACAGGAAACACACTCTGCTTTAGAGAAAAGAGCACTCTTCTACTCTACTGTGTTTCCTATAGGGCCAGAACAGTGAGCTTGCTCAGAACAAAAGAACTGTGCTTCCTACACACGGGCCATATCTAGTTCAACTCTGCTTAGGAAACTGACAAGAACAGTAGCTCCTCTTCAGTCCAATACACTGTACTTGCTGGGAACAGACGCCAGTGCTATTTGCACTGTGTATGGCAATGGGAACACAATAGTGAGTTTCCTTACCAGAAAACAACTCTTGCTCGTAGGACCACAAACTGCATGTGATTCAACTCCATTTACGACTAGGAAACAAACGCTAGCTTGTCTTACAAGAAACACACTCTGCTTTTGAGGAAAGAGCACTCTTCTACTCTACTGTGTTTCCAATGGTGTCCAAACAGTGAGCTTGCTCAGAACAAAAGAACTGTGCTTCCTACACACACGGACCATATGTAGTTCAACTCTGCTTAGGAAACTGACAAGAACAGTAGCACCTATTCAGTCCAATACACTGTACTTGCTGGGAACAGACGCCAGTGCTATATGTCCTGTGTATGGCATTTAAAGCGCAATAGAGACTCTTCTTACCAGAAAACAACTCTTGCTAATAGGACAAATAACTGCATGTGACTCAACTCTATTTAGGACTGGGAATCAAACGCTAGCTCGCTTTACAAGAAACACACTCTGCTTTTGAGAAAAGAGCCCTCTTCTACTCTACTGTGTTTTCTATGGAGTCCGAACAGTGAGCTTGCTCTGAACAAAAGAACTGTGCTTCCTACACACAAGGCCATATCTAGTTGAATTCTGCTGAGGAACCTGACAAGAACAGTAGATCCTCTTCAGTCCAATACACTGTACTTGCTGGGAACAGACGCCAGTGCTATTTGTCCTGTGTATGGCAATGGCAGCTCAATAGTGACTATTCTTACCATAAAACAACTCTTGCAAGTAGGAACAGAAACTGCATGTGATTCAACTCCATTTAGGACTGGGAAACAAACGCTAGCTCGCCTTAAAGAAACACACTCTGCTTTAGAGAAAAGAGCACTCTTCTACTCTACTGTGTTTCCTATGGGGTCCAAACAGTGAGCTTGCTCAGAACAAAAGAACTGTGCTTCCTACACACACGGACCATATTTAGTTCAACTCTGCTTAGGAAACTGACAAAAACAGTAGCTTTTATTCAGTCCAATACACTGTACTTGCTGGGAACAGACGCGAGTGCTATTTGCACTGTGTATGGCAAAGGGAGCACAATAGTGACTTTCCTTACCAGAAAACAACTCTTGCTCGTAGGACCACAAACTGCATGTGATTCGACTCCATTTACGACTAGGAAACAAACGCTAGCTCGCCTTACAAGAAACACACTCTGCTATTGATTAAAGAGCACTCTTCTACACTACTGTGTTTCCTATGTTGTCCAAACAGTGAGCTTGCTCAGAACAAAAGAACTGTGCTTCCTAAACACACGGACCATATGTAGCTCAACTCTGCTTAGGAAACTGACAACAATAGTAGCTCCTATTCAGTCCAATACACTGTACTTGCTGGGAACAGACGCGAGTGCTATTTGCACTGTGTATGGCATTTAAAGCGCAATAGAGACTCTTCTTACCAGAAAACAACTCTTGCTAATAGGACCAAAAACTGCATGTAACTCAACTCCATTTAGGACTGGGAATCAAACGCTAGCTCGCCTTACAAGAAACACACTCTGCTTTTGAGAAAAGAGCCCTCTTCTACTCTACTGTATTTCCTATGGAGTCCGAACAGTGAGCTTGCTCTGAACAAAAGAACTGTGCTTCCTACACACAAGGCCATATCTAGTTGAATTCTGCTGAGGAACCTGACAAGAACAGTAGTTCCTCTTCAGTCCAATACACTGTACTTGCTGGGAACAGAGAACAGTGCTATTTGTCCTGTGTATGGCAATGGCAGCTCAATAGTGACTATTTTTACCATAAAACAACTCTTGCTCGTAGGACCAGAAACTGCATGTGATTCAACTCCATTTAGGACTGGGAAACAAATGCTAGCTCGCCTTACAAGAAACACACTCTGCTTTTGAGAAAAGAGCACTCTTCTACTCTACTGTGTTTGCTATGGGGTCCGAACAGTGAGCTTGCTCAGAACAAAACAACTGTGCTTCCTACACACACGGACCATATGTAGTTCAACTCTGCTTAGGAAACTGACAAGAACAGTAGCTCCTCTTCAGTCCAATACACTGTACTTGAAGGGAACAGACGCGAGTGCTATTTGCACTGTGTATGGCAATTGGAGCACAATAGTGACTTGTCTTACCAGAAAACAACTCTTGCTCGTGGGAAAAAAATGTATGTGACTGAACTCCATTTAGGACTGGGAAACAAAAGCTAGCTCGCCTTCCAAGAAACACACTCTGCTTTTGACAAAAGAGCACTCTTCTACTCTACTGTGTTTCCTATGTGTTCCGAACAGTGAGCTAGCTCAGAAGAAAAAAACTGTGCTTCCTACACACGGCTATATCTAGTTCAAATCTGCTTAGGAAACTGACAAAAACAGTTGCTCCTATTCAGTCTAATACACTGTACTTGCTGGGAACAGACACGAGTGCTATTTGCACTGTGTATGGCATTTGGAGCGCAATAGTGACTCTTCTTACAAGAAAACAACTCTTGCTCGTAAGAACAGAAACTGCATGTGACTCAACTCCATTTTGGACTGGAAAACAAATGCGAGCTCGCCTTACAAGAAACACACTATGCTTTTGAGAAAAGAGCACTCTTCTACTCTACTGTGTTTCCTATAGGGCGAGAACAGTGAGCTTGCTCAGAACAAAAGAACTGTGCTTCCTACACACACGGCCATATCTAGTTCAACTCTGCTTAGAAAACTGACAAGAACAGTAGCTCTCTTCAGTCCGAAACACTGTACTTGCTGGGAACAGACGCGAGTGCTATTTGCACTGTGTATGGCAATGGGAGCGCAATAGTGACTTTCCTTACCAGAAAACAACTCTTGCTTTTAGGACCAGAAACTGCATGTGATTCAACCCCATTAAGGCCTGGGAAACAAACGCTAGCTCACCTTACAAGAAACACACTCTGTTTTTTAGAAAAGAGCACTCTTCTACTCTACTGTTTTTCTTATGGGTTCCAAACAGTGAGCTTCCTCAGATGAAAAGAACTGTGCTTCCTACACACAAGGGCCATATCTAGTTCAACTCTGCTTAAAAAACTGACAAGAACAGTAGCTCCGCTTCAGTCCAATACACTGTACTTGCTGGGAACAGACGGAAGTGGTATTTTTACTGTGTATGGCAATGGGAGCACAATAGTGACTCTTCTTACCAGAAAATAACTCTTGCTCGTAGGACCAGAAACTGCATGTGATTCAACGCCATTTTGGACTAGGAAACAAACGCTAGCTCGCCTTACAAGAAACACACTATGCTTTTGAGAAAAGAGCACTCTTCTACTCTACTGTGTTTTCTATGGGGTCTGAACAGTGAGCTTGCTCAGAACTAAAAAACTGTGTTCCTACACACACCGCCATACATATTTCAATTCTTCTTAGGAACCTGACAAGAACATTAGATCCTCTTTAGTCCAATACACTGTACTTGCTGGGACCAGACGCCAGTGTTATTTGTCCTGTGTATGGCAATGACAGCGCAATAGTGACTATTCTTACCATAAAACAACTCTTGCTCATAGGACGAGAAACTGCATGGGATTCAACTCCATTTATGACTGGGAAACAAACGCAAGCTCGCCTTACAAGTAACACACACTGCTTTTGAGAAAAGAGCACTCTTCTACTCTAATGTGTTTCCTATGGGGTCCAAACAGTGAGCTTGCTCAGAACAAAAGAACTCTGCTTCCTAAACACACGGACCATATCTAGTTCAACATTGCTTAGGAAACTGACAAGAACAGTAGCTCCTCTTCAGTCCGATACACTGTACTTGCTGGGAACAGACGTCAGTGCTATTTGCACTGTGTATGGCAATTGGAGCACAATAGTGACTCTTCTTACCAGAAAACAAGTCTTGCTCCTAGGACCAAAAACTGCATGTGACTCAACTCCATTTAGGACTGGGAATCAAACGCGAGCTCACCTTACAAGAAACACACTCTGCTTTAGAGAAAAGAGCACTCTTCTACTCTACTGTGTTTCCTATGGGGTCGGAACAGTGAGCTTGCTCAGAACAAAAAAACTGTGCTTCCTACACACATGGCCATATCTAGTTCAAGTCTGCTTAGGATACTGACAAGAACAGTAGATCCTCTTCAGTCCAATACACTGTACTTGCTGGGAACATACAACAGTGCTATTTGTCCTGTGTATGGCAATGGCAGCGCAATAGTGACTCTTCTTACCAGAAAACAACTCTTGCTCATAGGACCAGAAACTGCATGGGATTTAACTCCATTTAGGACTGGGAAACAAACGCTAGCTCGCCTTACAAGAAACACACTCTGCTTTTGAGAAAAGAGCACTAGTCTACTCTACTGTGTTTCCTATGGTGTCCAAACAGTGAGCTTGCTCAGAACAAAAGAACTGTGCTTCCTACACACACAGACCATATCTAGTTCAACTCTGCTTATGAAACTGACAAGAGCAGTAGCTCCTATTCAGTCCAATACACTGTACTTGCTGGGAACAGACGCGAGTGCTATTTGATCTGTGTATGGCAATGAGAGCGCAATAGTGACTTTCCTTACCAGAAAACAACTCTTGCTCGTAGGACCAGAAACTGCATGTGATTCAACGCCATTTAGGACTGGGAAACAAATGCTAGCTCGCCTTACAAGAAACGCACTCTGCTTTTGAGAAAAGAGCACTCTTCTACTCTACTGTGTTTCCAATGGGGTCCAAAGAGTGAGCTTGCTCAGAACAAAAGAACTGTGCTTCCTACACACACGGACCATATCTAGTTCAACTCTGCTGAGGAAACTGACAAGAACAGTAGCTCCTATTCAGTCCAATACACTGTACTTGAAGGGAACAGACGCAAGTGCTATTTGCACTGTGTATGGCATTTGGAGTGCAATAGTGACTCTTCTTACCAGAAAACAACACTTGCTCGTAGGAACAAAAACTGCATGTGACTCAACTCCATTTAGGACTGGGAAACAAAAGCTAGCTCGCCTTAGAAGAAACACACTCTGCTTTTGAGAAAAGAGCACTCTTCTACTCAACTGTGTTTCCTATGGGGTCCAAACAGTGAGCTTGCTCAGAACAAAAGAACTGTGCTTCCTACACACACGGGACATATCTCATTCAACTCTGCTTAGGAAACTGAAAAGAACCGTAGCTCCTCTTCAGTCATATACACTGTACTTGCTGGGAACAGACGCCAGTGCTATTTGCCCTGTGTATGACAATGGGAGCACAATAGTGACTCTTCTTACCAGAAAACAACTCTTGCTCGTAGGACCAGAAACTTCATGTGATTCAACGCCATTTAGGACTGGGAAACAAACGCTAGCTAGACTTCCAAGAAACACACTCTGCGTTTGAGAAAAGAGCACTATTCTACTCTACTGTGTTTCCAATGGGTTCCAAACAGTGAGCTTGCTCAGAACAAAAGAACTGTACTTCCTACACACACGGACCATATCTAGTTCAACTCTGCTGAGGAAACTGACAAGAACAGTAGCTCCTATTCAGTCCAATACACTGTACTTGAAGGGAACAGACGCGAGTGCTATTTGCACTGTGTATGGCAATGGGAGCGCAATAGTGACTTTCCTTACCAGAAAACAACTCTTGCTCGTAGGACCAGAAACTGCATGTGATTCAACTCCATTTAGGACTGGGAAACAAATGCTAGCTTGCCTTACATGAAACACACTCTGCTTTTGAAAAAAGAGCACTCTTCTACTTTACTGTTTTTCCTAAAAGGTCCAAACAGTGAGCTTGCTCAGAACAAAAGAACTGTGCTTCCTACACACACGGGCCATATCTAGTTCAACTCTGCTTAGGAAACTGACAAGAACAGTAGCTCCTATTCAGTCCGATACACTGTACTTGCTGGAAACAGACGCGAGTGCTATTTGCACTGTGTATGGCAATGGGAGCGCAATAGTGACTTCTTTACCAGAAAAAAACTCTTGCTCATAGGACCAGAAACTGCATGGCATTCACCTCCATTTAGGACTGGGAAACAAACGCTAGCTCGCCTTACAAGAAACACACTCTGCTTTTGAGAAAAGAGCACTCTTCTACTCTACTGTGTTTCCTGCGGGGTCCGAAGAGTGAGCTTGCTCAGAACAAAAGAACTGTGCTTTCTACACACGGGCCATATCTAGTTCAATTCTGCTTAGGAACCTGACAAGAACAGTAGATCCGTTTCAGTCCAATACACTGAACATGCTGGGAACAGACGCTAGTGCTATTTGCCCTGTGTATGACAATGGGAGCACAATAGTGACTCTTCTTACCAGAAAACAACTCTTGCTCGTAGGAACAGAAACTGCATGTGATTCAACTCCATTTAAGACGGGGAAACAAATGCTAGCTTGCCTTACAAGAAACACACTCTGCTTTTGAGAAAAGAGCACTCTTCTACTCTACTGTGTTTCCAATGGGGTCCAAACAGTGAGCTAGCTCAGAACAAAAGAACTGTGCTTCCTATACAAACGGATCATATCTAGTTCAACTCTGCTGAGGAAACTGACAGGAACAGTAGCTCCTATTCAGTCCGATACACTGTACTTGAAGGGAACAGACGCTAGTGCTATTTGCACTGTGTATGGCATTTTGAGCGCAATAGTGACTCTTCTTATCAGAAAACAACTCTTGCTCGTAGGAACAAAAACTGCATGTGACTCAACTCCATTTAGGACTGGGAAACAAACGCTAGCTCGCCTTACAAGAAACACACTCTGCTTTTGAGAAAAGAGCACTCTTCTACTCTACTGTGTTTCCTATGTGTTCCGAACAGTGAGCTTGCTCAGAACAAAAAAACTGTGCTTCCTACACACACGGCCATATCTAGTTCAAGTCTGCTTAGGAACACGACAAGAACAGTAGATCCTCTTCAGTCCAATACACTGTTTTTGCTGAAAACAGACGCCAGTGCTATTTGTCCTGTGTATGGCAATTTCAGCGAAATAGTGACTCTTCTTACCAGAAAAATACTCTTGCTCATAGGACCAAAAACTTTATGTGACTCAACTCCATTTAGGCCTGAGAAACAAACACGAGCTCAACTTTCAAGAAACACACTCTGCTTTAGACAAAAGAGCACTCTTCTACTCTACTGTGTTTCCTATGGGTTCCAAACAGTGAGCTTCCTCAGATCAAAAGAACTGTGCTTCCTACACACACGGGCCATATCTAGTTCAACTGTGCTTAGGAAACTGACAAGAACAGTAGCTCCTATTCAGTCCAATACTCTGTACTTGCTGGGAACAGACGCCAGTGCTATTTGCACTGTGTATGGCAATGGGAGCGCAATAGTGACTTTCCTTAACAGAAAACAACTCTTGCTCGTAAGACCAGAAACTGCATGTGATTCAACTCCATTTAGGACTAGGAAACAAACGCTAGCTCGCCTTACAAGAAACACACTCTGCTTTTGAGAAAAGAGCACTCTTCTACTCTACAGTGTTTCCTATTGGGTCCAAACAGTGAGCTTGCTCAGAACAAAAGAACTGTGCTTCCTACACACACGGGTCATATCTAGTTAAATCTGCTTATGAAACTGACAAGAACAGTAGCTCCTCTTCAGCCCGATACACTGTACTTGCTGGGAACAGACGCGAGTGCTATTTGCACTGTGTATGGCAATGGGAGCGCAATAGTGACTTCCTTACCAGAAAACTACTCTTGCTCGTAGGACCAGAAACTCCATGTGATTCAACTCCATTTAGGACTGCGAAACAAACGCGAGCTCTACTTACAAGAAAAACACTCTGCTTTAGAGAAAAGAGCATACTTCTACTCTACTGTGTTTCCTATAGGGCCAGAAGAGTGAGCTTGCTCAGAACATAAGAACTGTGCTTCCTACACACATGGGCCATATCTACTTCAACTCTGACTGGGAAACTGACAAGAGCAGTAGCTCCTATTCAGTCCAATACACTGTATTTGCTGGGAACAGACGCCAGTGCTATTTGCACTGTGTATTGCAATGGGAGCACAATAGTGACTCTTCTTACCAGAAAACAACTCTTGCTTGTAGAACGAAAAACTGCATGTGACTCAACTCCATTTAGGACTGGGAAACAAACGCGAGCTCGCCTTACAAGAAAAACACTCTGCTTTTGAGAAAAGATCACTCTTCTACTCTACTGTGTTTCCTATGGGGCCAGAACAGTGAGCTTGCTCAGAACATAAGAACTGTGCTTCCTACACACACGGGCCATATCTAGTTCAACTCTGCTTAGGAAACTGACAAGAACAGTAGCTCCTATTCAGTCTGATACACTGTACTTGCTGGAAACAGACGCGAGTGCTATTTGCACTGTATATGGCAATGGGAGCACAATAGTGACTTTCCTTACCAGAAAACAACTCTTGCTCATAGGACCAGAAACTGCATGTGATTCAACTCCATTTAGGACTGGGAAACAAACGCTAGCTTGCCTTACAAGAAACACACTCTGCTTTTGAGAAAAGAGCACTCTTCTACTCTACTGTGTTTCCTATAGGTCCAGAACAGTGAGCTTGCTCAGAAGAAAAGAACTGTGCTTCCTACACACACGGGCCATATCTAGTTCAACTCTGCTTAGGAAACTGACAAGAACAGTAGCTCCTCTTCATTCCAATACACTGTACATGCTGGGAACAGATGCCAGTGCTATTTGCCCTGTGAATGTAAATGGGAGCGCAATAGTGACTCTTCTTACCAGAAAACAACTCTTGCTCGTACGACCAGAGTCTGCATGTGATTCAACTCCATTTAGGACTGGGAAACAAACGCTAGCTCACCTTAAAAAAAACACACTCTGCTTTTGACAAAAGAGCACTCTTCTACTCTACTGTGTTTCCTATGTGGTCCGAACAGTGTGCTTGCTCAGAACAAAAAAACTGTGCTTCCTACACTCACGGTCATATCTAGTTCATTCTGCTTAGAAACCTGACTAGAACAGTAGATCCTCTTCAGTCCAACACAGTGTACTTGCTGGGAACAGACAACAGTGCTATTTTTCCTGTGTATGGCAATGGCAGCACAATAGTGACTCTTCTTACCAGAAAACAACTCTTGCTCTTAGGACCAGAAACTGCATGTGATTCAACTCCATTTAGGACTGGGAAACAAATGCTAGCTTGCCTTACATGAAACACACTCTGCTTTAGAGAAAAGAGCACTCTTCTATTCTACTGTGTTTCCTAAGGGGTCCAAACAGTGAGCTTGCTCAGAAGAAAAGAACTGTGCTTCCTACACACACGGGCCATATCTTGTTCAACTCTGCTTAGGAAACTGACAAGAACAGTAGCTCCTCTTCAGTCCGATACACTGTACTTGCT
This sequence comes from Peromyscus eremicus, assembly GCF_949786415.1. Classification (NCBI taxonomy): domain Eukaryota; kingdom Metazoa; phylum Chordata; class Mammalia; order Rodentia; family Cricetidae; genus Peromyscus; species Peromyscus eremicus. The sequence goes on from NW_026735419.1 coordinate 81,575, forward strand.
GGGAACAGACGCGAGTGCTATTTGCACTGTGTATGGCAATGGGAGCGCAATAGTGACTTCCTTAACAGAAAACAACTCTTGCTCGTAGGACCAGAAACTGCATGAGATTCAACTCCATTTAGTACTGGGAAACAAACGCTAGCTCGCCTTACAAGAAACACACTCTGCTTTTGAGAAAAGAGCACTCTTCTACTCTACTGTGTTTCCTATAAGGTCGGAACAGTGAGCTTGCTCAGAACAAAAGAACTGTGATTCCTACACACGTACCATATCTAGTTCAACTCTGCTTAGGAAACGGATAAGAACAGTAGTTCCTCTTCAGTCCAATACACTGTACTTGCTTTGAACAGACAACAGTGCTATTTGTCCTGTGTATGGCAATGGCATCGCAATAGTGACTCTTCTTACCAGAAAAGAACTCTTGCTCTTAGGACCAGAAACTGCATGTGATTCAACTCGATTTAGGACTGGGAAACTAACGCCAGCTCACCTTACAAGAAACACACTCTGTTTTTGAGAAAAGAGCAATCTTCTACTCTACTGTGTTTCCTATGGGTTCCAAACAGTGAGCTTCCTCAGATCAAAAGAACTGTGCTTCCTACACACAAGGGCCATATCTAGTTCAACTCTGCTTAAAAAACTGACAAGAACAGTAGCTCCTCTTCAGTCCAATACACTGCACTTGCTGGGAACAGACGGGAGTGCTATTTGCACTGTGTATTGCAATGGGAGCACAATAGTGACTCTTCTTACCAGAAAACATCTCTTGCTCGTAGGACCAGAAACTGCATGTGATTCAACTCCATTTAAAACTAGGAAACAAACGCTAGCTCGCCTTACAAGAAACACACTCTGCTTTTGAGAAAAGAGCACTCTTCTACTCTACTGTGTTTCCTATGTGGTCCGAACAGTGTGCTTGCTCAGAACAAAAAAACTGTGCTTCCTACACACACGGCCATATCTAGTTCAATTCTGCTTAGGAACCTGACTAGAACAGTAGATCCTCTTCAGTCCAATACAGTGTACTTGCTGGGAACAGACAACAGTGCTATTTGTCCTGTGTATGGCAATGGCATCGCAATAGTGACTCTTCTTACCAGAAAACAACTCTTGCTCATAGGACTAGGAACTGCATGTGATTCAACTCCATTTTGGCCTGGGAAACAAACGCTAGCTCGACTTACAAGAAACACACTCTGCTTTTGAGAAAAGAGCACTCTCTACTCTACTGTGTTTCCTATGGGGTCCAAACAGTGAGCTTGCTCAGAACAAAAGAACTTTGGTTCCTACACACGGACCATATCTAGTTCAACTCTGTTTAGGAAACTGACAAGAACAGTAGCTCTTCTTCAGTCAAATACACTGTACTTGCTGGGAACAGACAACAGTGCTATTTGTCCTGTGTATGGCAATGGCAGCGCAATAGTGACTCTTCTTACCAGAAAAGAACTCTTGCTTTTAGGACCAGAAACTGCATGTGATTCAACTCCATTAAGGACTGGGAAACAAACGCCAGCTCACCTTACAAGAAACACACTCTGATTTTGAGAAAAGAGCACTCATCTACTCTACTGTGTTTCCTGTGGGTTCCAAACAGTGAGCTTCCTCAGATCAAAAGAACTGTGCTTCCTACACACAAGGGCCATATCTAGTTCAACTCTGCTTAAAAAACTGACAAGAACAGTAGCTCCTCTTCAGTCCAATACACTGTACTTGCTGGGAACAGACGGGAGTGCTATTTGCACTGTGTATGGCAATTGGAGCACAATAGTGCCTCGTCTTACCAGAAAACAACTCTTGCTTGTAGGACAAAAAACTGCATGTGACTCAACTCCATTTATGACTGGGAAACAAACTCTAGCTCGCCTTACAAGAAACAAACTCTGCTTTTGAGAAAAGACCACGCTTCTACTGAGCTGTGTTTCCTATAGGGCCAGAACAGTGAGCTTGCTCAGAACAAAAGAACTGTGCTTCCTACACACACGGGCCATATCTAGTTCAATTCTGTTTAGGAACCTGACAAGAACAGTAGATCCTCTTCAGTCCAATACACTGTACTTGCTGGGAACAGACACCAGTGCTACTTGTCCTGTGTATGGCAATGGCAGCGCAATAGTGACTCTTCTTACCAGAAAACAACTCTTGCTCGTAGGATCAGAAACTGCATGGGATTCAACTCCATTTAGGACTAGGAAACAAACGCTAGGTCACCATATGAGAAACACACTCTGCTTTTGAGAAAAGAGCACTCTTCTACTCTACTGTGTTTCCTATGGGGTCCAAGCAGTGAGCTTGCTCAGAACAAAAGAATTGTGCTTCCTACACACAGGGACCATATGTAGTTCAACTCTGCTTAGGAAACTGACAAGAACAGTAGCTCGTATTCAGTCCAATACACTGTACTTGCTGGGAACAGACGAGAGTGCTATTTGCATTGTGTATGGCAATGGGAGCGCAATAGTGACTTTCCTTACCAGAAAACAACGCTTGCTCATAGAACCAGAAACTGCATGTGATTCAACTCCATTTAGGACTAGGAAACAAACGCTAGCTCGCCTTACAAGAAACACACTCTGCTTTTGAGAAAAGAGCTCTCTTCTACTCTACTGTGTTTCCTAAGGGATCCAAACAGTGAGCTTGCTCAGAACAAAAGAACTGTGCATCCTACACACACGGACCATATCTAGTTCAACTCTGCTTAGGAAACTGACAAGAACAGTAGCTCCTCTTCAGTCCGATACACTGTACTTGCTGGGAATAGACGTTAGTGCTATTTGCACTGTGTATGGCAATGGGAGCGCAATAGTGACTTTCCTTACCAGAAAACAACTCTTGCTCATAGGACCAGAAACTCGATGGGATTCAACTCCATTTAGGACTGGGAAATAAACGCTAGCTCGCCTTACAAGAAACACACTCTGCTTTTGGGAAAAGAGCACTCTTCTACTCTACTGTGTTTCCTATGGGTTCCAAACAGTGAGCTTCCTCAGATCAAAAGAACTGTGCTTCCTACACACAAGGGCCATATCTAGTTCAACTCTGCTTAAAAAACTGACAAGAACAGTAGCTCCTCTTCAGTCCAATACACTGCACTTGCTGGGAACAGACGGGAGTGCTATTTGCACTGTGTATTGCAATGGGAGCACAATAGTGACTCTTCTTACCAGAAAACATCTCTTGCTCGTAGGACCAGAAACTGCATGTGATTCAACTCCATTTAAAACTAGGAAACAAACGCTAGCTCGCCTTACAAGAAACACACTCTGCTTTTGAGAAAAGAGCACTCTTCTACTCTACTGTGTTTCCTATGTGGTCCGAACAGTGTGCTTGCTCAGAACAAAAAAACTGTGCTTCCTACACACACGGACATATCTAGTTCAATTCTGCTTAGGAACCTGACTAGAACAGTAGATCCTCTTCAGTCCAATACAGTGTACTTGCTGGGAACAGACAACAGTGCTATTTGTCTTGTGTATGGCAATGGCAGCACAATAGTGACTCTTCTTACCAGAAAACAACTCTTGCTCATAGGACTAGGAACTGCATGTGATTCAACTCCATTTTGGACTGGGAAACAAATGCTAGCTCGCCTTACAAGAAACACACTCTGCTTTTGAGAAAAGAGCACTCTTCTACTCTACTGTGTTTCCTATGGGGTCCAAACAGTGAGCTTGCTCAGAACAAAAGAACTTTGGTTCCTACACACGGACCATATCTAGTTCAACTCTGTTTAGGAAACTGACAAGAACAGTAGCTCTTCTTCAGTCCAATACACTGTACTTGCTGGGAACAGACAACAGTGCTATTTGTCCTGTGTATGGCAATGGCAGTACAATAGTGACTCTTCTTACCAGAAAAGAACTCTTGCTCTTAGGACCAGAAACTGCATGTGATTCAACTCCATTAAGGACTGGGAAACAAACGCCAGCTCACCTTACAAGAAACACACTCTGATTTTGAGAAAAGAGCACTCAACTACTCTACTGTGTTTCCTGTGGGTTCCAAACAGTGAGCTTCCTCAGATCAAAAGAACTGTGCTTCCTACACACAAGGGCCATATCTAGTTCAACTCTGCTTAAAAAACTGACAAGAAGAGTAGCTCCTCTTCAGTCCAATACACTGTACTTGCTGGGAACAGACGGGAGTGCTATTTGCACTGTGTATGGCAATTGGAGCACAATAGTGCCTCGTCTTACCAGAAAACAACTCTTGCTTGTAGGACAAAAAACTGCATGTGACTCAACTCCATTTATGACTGGGAAACAAACTCTAGCTCGCCTTAAAAGAAACAAACTCTGCTTTTGAGAAAAGAGCACTCTTCTACTCTACTGTGTTTCCTATGTGGTCCGAACAGTGTGCTTGCTCAGAACAAAAAAACTGTTCTTCCTACACACACGGCCATATCTAGTTCATATCTGCTTAGGAACCTGACTAAAATAGTAGATCATCTTCAGTCCAATACAGTGTACTTGCTGGGAACAGACAACAGTGCTATTTGTCCTGTGTGTGGCAATGGCAGCACAATAGTGACTCTGCTTACCAGAAAACAACTCTTGCTCATAGGACCAGAAACTGCATGTGATTCAACTCCATTTTTGACTGGGAAACAAACGCTAGCTCGCCTTACAAGAAACACACTCTGCTTTTGAGAAAAGAGCACTCTTCTACTCTACTGTGTTTCCTAAGGGGTCCAAACAGTGAGCTTGCTCAGAAGAAAAGAACTGTGCTTCCTACAAACACGGGCCATATCTCGTTCAACTCTGCTTAGAAAACTGACAAGAACAGTAGCTCCTCTTCAGTCTGATACACTGTACTTGCTGGGAACAGATGCGAGTGCTATTTGCACTGTGTATGGCAATGGGAACGCAATAGTGACTTCCTTACCAGAAAACAACTCTTGCTCGTAGGACCAGAAACTGCATGTGATTCAGCTCCATTTAGGACTGGGAAACAAACCCTAGATCGCCTTACAAGAAACACACTCTGCTTTTGAGAAAAGAGCACTCTTCTACTCTACTGTGTTTCCAATGGGTTCCAAACAGTGAGCTTGCTCAGAACAAATGAACTGTGCTTCCTACACACACGTACTATATCTAGTTCAACTCTGCTGAGGAAACTGACAAGAACAGTAGCTCCTATTCAGTCCGATACACTGTACTTGAAGGGAACAGACGCGAGTGCTATTTGCACTGTGTATGGCATTTGGAGCACAATAGTGACACTTCTTACCAGAAAACAACTCTTGCTCGTAGGAACAAAAACTGCATGTGACTCAACTCCATTTAGGACTCGGAAACAAACGCGAGCTCGACTTACAAGAAACACACTCTGCTTTAGAGAAAAGAGCACTCTTCTTCTCTACTGTATTTCTTAAGGGGTCGGAGCAGTGAGCTTGCTCAGAACAAAAGAACTGTGCTTCCTACACACACGGCCATATCTATTTCAATTCTGCTTAGGAACCTGACAAGAACAGTAGATCCTCTTCAGTCCAATACACTGTACTTGCTGGGAACAGACGCCAGTGCTATTTGTTAGAGTATGGCAATGGCAGCGCAATAGTGACTCTTCTTACCAGAAAACAACTCTTGCTTGTAGGACCAGAAACTGCATGGGATTCAACTACATTTAGGACTGGGAAACAAACGCTAGCTCGCCTTACAAGAAACACACTCTGCTTTTGAGAAAAGAGCACTCTTCTACTCTACTGTGTTTCCTTTGGGATCCGAACAGTGAGCTTGCTCAGAACAAAAAAACTGTGCTTCCTACACACACCGCCGTACCTATTTCTATTCTGCTTAGGAACCTGACAAGAACAGTAGATCCTCTTCAGTCCAATACACTGTAGTTGCTGGGAACAGACAACAGTGCTATTTGTCCTTTGTATGCAATGGCAGAACAATAGTGACGCTTCTTACCAGAAAACAACTCTTGCTCATAGGACCAGAAACTGCATGTGATTCAACGCCATTTAGGACTGGGAAACAAACGCTAGCTCGCCTTACAAGAAACACACTCTGCTTTTGAGAAAAGAGCACTATTCTACTCTACTGTGTTTCCTATGGGTCCAAACAGTCAGCTTGCTCAGAACAAAACAACTGTGCTTCCTACACACACGGACCGTATCTAGTTCAACTCTGCTTAGGAAACTGACAAGAACAGTAGCTCCTCTTCAGTCCAATACACTGTATTTCCTGGGAACAGTCGCGAGTGCTATTTGCACTGTGTATGTCAATTTGAGTGCAATAGTGACTCTTCTTACCAGAAAAAAACTCTTGCTCGTAGGACCAAAAACTTTATGTGACTCAACTCCATTTAGGACTGGGAAACAAACACGAGCTCAACTTTCAAGAAACACACTCTGCTTTAGACAAAAGAGCACTCTTCTACTCTACTGTGTTTCCTATGGGGTCCAAACAGTGAGCTTGCTCAGAACAAAAAAACTGTGCTTCCTACACACACGGCCATATCTAGTTCAATTCTGCTTAAGAACCTGAAAAGAACAGTAGATCCTCTTCAGTCCAATACACTGTAAATGCTGGGACCAGACGCCAGTGCTTTTTGCCCTGAGTATGACAATGGGAGCACAATAGTGACTCTTCGTACCAGAAAACAACTCTTGCTCGTAGGACCAGAAACTGCATGTGATTCAACTCCATTTAGGACTGGGAAACAAATGCTAGCTCACCTTAAAAAAAACACACTCTGCTTTTGACAAAAGAGCCCTCTTCTACTCTACTGTGTTTCCTATGTGGTCCGAAGAGTGTACTTGCTCAGAACAAAAAAACTGTGCTTCCTACACACAGGGCCATATCTAGTTCATTCTGCTTAGGAACCTGACTAGAACAGTAGATCCTCTTCAGTCCAATACAGTGTACTTGCTGGCAACAGACAACAGTGCTATTTGTCCTGTGTATGGCAATGGCAGCACAATAGTGACTCTTCTTACCAGAAAACAACTCTTGCTCGTAGGACCAGAAACTGCATGTGATTCAACTCCATTTTGGACTGGGAAACAAATGCTAGCTCGCCTTACAAGAAACACACTCTGCTTTTGAGAAAAGAGCACTCTTCTACTCTACTGTGTTTCCTATGGGGTCCAAACAGTGAGCTTACTCAGAACAAAAGAACTGTGCTTCCTACACACGTACCATATCTAGTTCAACTCTGCTTAGGAAACTGACAAGAACAGTAGCTCCTCTTCAGTCCAATACACTGTACTTGCTGGGAACAGACAACAGTGCTATTTGTCCTGTCTACAGCAATGGCATCGCAATAGTGACTCTTCTTACCAGAAAAGAACTCTTGCTCTTAGGACCAGAAACTGCATGTGATTCAACTCGATTTAGGACTGGGAAACAAACGCCAGCTCACCTTACAAGAACACACTCTGTTTTTGAGAAAAGAGCACTCTTCTACTCTACTGTGTTTCCTATGGGTTCCAAACAGTGAGCTTCCTCAGATCAAAAGAACTGTGCTTCCTACACACAAGGGCCATATCTAGTTCAACTCTGCTTAAAAAACTGACAAGAACAGTAGCTCCTCTTCAGTCCAATACACTGCACTTGCTGGGAACAGACAGGAGTGCTATTTGCACTGTGTATTGCAATGGGAGCACAATAGTGACTCTTCTTACCAGAAAACATCTCTTGCTCGTAGGACCAGAAACTGCATGTGATTAAACTCCATTTAAAACTAGGAAACAAACGCTAGCTCGCCTTACAAGAAACACACTCTGCTTTTGAGAAAATAGCACTCTTCTACTCTACTGTGTTTCCTATGGGGTCCGAACAGTAAGCTTGATCAGAACAAAAAAACTGTGCTTCCTACACACACCGCCGTACCTAGTTCAATTCTTCTTAGGAACCTGACAAGAACAGTAGATCCTCTTCAGTCCAATACACTGTACATGTTGGGAACAGACGCCAGTGCTAATTGCCCTGTGTATGACAATGGGAGCACAATAGTGACTCTTCTTACCAGAAAACAATTCTTGCTCGTAGGACCAGAAACTTCATGTGATTCAACGCCATTTAGGACTGGGAAACAAACGCTAGCTTGACTTCCAAGAAACACACTCTGCTTTTGAGAAAAGAGCTCTCTTCTACTCTACTGTGTTTCCAATGGGTTCCAAACAGTGAGCTTGCTCAGAACAAATGAACTGTGCTTCATACACACACGTACTATATCTAGTTCAACTCTGCTGAGGAAACTGACAAGAACAGTAGTTCCTATTCAGTCCGATACACTGTACTTCAAGGGAACAGACGCGAGTGCTCTTTGCACTGTGTATGGCATTTGGAGCACAATAGTGACACTTCTTACCAGAAAACAACTCTTGCTCGTAGGAACAAAAACTGCATGTGACTCAACTCCATTTAGGACTCGGAAACAAACGCGAGCTCGACTTACAAGAAACACACTCTGCTTTAGAGAAAAGAGCACTCTTCTTCTCTACTGTATTTCTTAAGGGGTCCGATCAGTGAGCTTGCTCAGAACAAAAGAACTGTGCTTCCTACACACACGGCCATATCTATTTCAATTCTGCTTAGGAACCTGACAAGAACAGTAGATCCTCTTCAGTCCAATACACTGTACTTGCTGGGAACAGATGCCAGTGCTATTTGTCCTGAGTATGGCAATGGCAGCGCAATAGTGACTCTTCTTACCAGAAAACAACTCTTGCTTGTAGGACCAGAAACTGCATGGGATTCAACTACATTTAGGACTGGGAAACAAACGCTAGCTCGCCTTACAAGAAACACACTCTGCTTTTGAGAAAAGAGCACTCTTCTACTCTACTGTGTTTCCTATGGGGTCCGAACAGTGTGCTTGCTCAGAACAAAAAAACTGTGCTTCCTACACACACCGCCGTACCTATTTCTATTCTGCTTAGGAACCTGACAAGAACAGTAGATCCTCTTCAGTCCAATACACTGTACTTGCTGGGAACAGACAACAGTGCTATTTGTCCTTTGTATGGCAATGGCAGCACAATAGTGACTCTTCTTACCAGAAAACAACTCTTGCTCGTAGGACCAGAAACTGCATGTGATTCAACTCCATTTAGGACTGGGAAACAAACGCTAGCTCGCCTTACAAGAAACACACTCTGCTTTTGAGAAAAGAGCACTATTCTACTCTACTGTGTTTCCTATGGGTCCAAACAGTCAGCTTGCTCAGAACAAAACAACTGTGCTTCCTACACACACGGACCGTATCTCGTTCAACTCTGCTTAGGAAACTGACAAGAACAGTAGCTCCTCTTCAGTCCAATACACTGTATTTCCTGGGAACAGTCGCGAGTGCTATTTGCACTGTGTATGTCAATTTGAGTGCAATAGTGACTCTTCTTACCAGAAAAAAACTCTTGCTCGTAGGACCAAAAACTTTATGTGACTCAACTCCATTTAGGACTGGGAAACAAACACGAGCTCAACTTTCAAGAAACACACTCTGCTTTAGACAAAAGAGCACTCTTCTTCTCTACTGTGTTTCCTATGGGGTCCAAACAGTGAGCTTGCTCAGAACAAAAAAACTGTGCTTCCTACACACACGGCCATATCTAGTTCAATTCTGCTTAAGAACCTGAAAAGAACAGTAGATCCTCTTCAGTCCAATACACTGTAAATGCTGGGACCAGACGCCAGTGCTTTTTGCCCTGAGTATGACAATGGGAGCACAATAGTGACTCTTCGTACCAGAAAACAACTCTTGCTCGTAGGACCAGAAACTGCATGTGATTCAACTCCATTTAGGACTGGGAAACAAACGCTAGCTCGTCTTAAAAAAAACACACTCTGCTTTTGACAAAAGAGCACTCTTCTACTCTACTGTGTTTCCTATGTGGTCCGAAGAGTGTACTTGCTCAGAACAAAAAAACTGTGCTTCCTACACACACGGCCATATCTAGTTCATTCTGCTTAGGAACCTGACTAGAACAGTAGATCCTCTTCAGTCCAATACAGTGTACTTGCTGGGAACAGACAACAGTACTATTTGTCCTGTGTATGGCAATGGCAGCACAATACTGACTCTTCTTACCAGAAAACAACTCTTGCTCGTAGGACCAGAAACTGCATGTGATTCAACTCCATTTTGGACTGGGAAACAAATGCTAGCTCGCCTTACAAGAAACACACTCTGCTTTTGAGAAAAGAGCACTCTTCTACTCTACTGTGTTTCCTATGGGGTCCAAACAGTGAGCTTGCTCAGAACAAAAGAACTGTGCTTCCTACACACATACCATATCTAGTTCAACTCTGCTTAGGAAACTGACAAGAACAGTAGCTCCTCTTCAGTCCAATACACTGTACTTGTTGGGAACTGACAACAGTGCTATTTGTCCTGTCTACAGCAATGGCATCGCAATAGTGACTCTTCTTACCAGAAAAGAACTCTTGCTCTTAGGACCAGAAACTGCATGTGATTCAACTCGATTTAGGACTGGGAAACAAACGCCAGCTCACCTTACAAGAACACACTCTGTTTTTGAGAAAAGAGCACTCTTCTACTCTACTGTGTTTCCTATGGGTTCCAAACAGTGAGCTTCCTCAGATCAAAAGAACTGTGCTTCCTACACACAAGGGCCATATCTAGTTCAACTCTGCTTAAAAAACTGACAAGAACAGTAGCTCCTCTTCAGTCCAGTACACTGCACTTGCTGGGAACAGACGGGAGTGCTATTTGCACTGTGTATTGCAATGGGAGCACAATAGTGACTCTTCTTAACAGAAAACATCTCTTGCTCATAGGACCAGAAACTGCATGTGATTAAACTCCATTTAAAACTAGGAAACAAACGCTAGCTTGCCTTACAAGAAACACACTCTGCTTTTGAGAAAATAGCACTCTTCTACTCTACTGTGTTTCCTATGGGGTCCGAACAGTAAGCTTGATCAGAACAAAAAAACTGTGCTTCCTAAACACACCGCCGTACCTAGTTCAATTCTTCTTAGGAACCTGACAAGAACAGTAGATCCTCTTCAGTCCAATACACTGTACATGTTGGGAACAGACGCCAGTGCTATTTGCCCTGTGTATGACAATGGGAGCACAATAGTGACTCTTCTTACCAGAAAACAATTCTTGCTCGTAGGACCAGAAACTTCATGTGATTCAACGCCATTTAGGACTGGGAAACAAACGCTAGCTCGACTTCCTAGAAACACACTCTGCTTTTGAGAAAAGAGCTCTCTTCTACTCTACTGTGTTTGCAATGAGTTCCAAACAGTGAGCTTGCTCACAACAAAAGAACTATGCTTCCTACACACACGGACCATATCTAGTTCAACTCTGCTTAGGAAACTGACAAGAACAGTAGCTCCTATTAAGTCCAATACACTGTACATGCTAGGATCAGATGCGAGTGCTATTTGCATTGTGTATGGCAATGGGAGCACAATAGTGACTTTCCTTACCAGAAAACAACTCTTGCTCGTAGGACCGGAAATTGCATGTGATTGAACTCCATTTAGGACTAGAAAACAAACGCTATCTCGCCTTACAAGAAACACACTCTGCTTTTGAGAAAAGAGCACTCCTCTACTCTACTGTTTTTACTATGGGGTCCAAACAGTGACCTTGCTCAGAACAAAAAAACTGTGGTTCCTACACACACCACCATAACTAGTTCAATTCTGCTTAGGAACCTGAGAAAAACAGTAGATCCTCTTCAGTCTAATACACTGTACTTGCTGGGACCAGACAACAGTGCTCTTTGTCCTGTGTATGGCAATGGCAGCGCAATAGTGACTCTTCTTACCAGAAAACAACTCTTACTCGTCGGACGAGAAACTGCATGTGATTCAACTCCATTTAGGACTGGGAAACAAACGCTAGCTCGCCTTACAAGAAAAACACTCTGCTTTTGAGAAAAGAGCACTCTTCTACTCTACTGTGTTTGCTATGGGTCCAAACAGTCAGCTTGCTCAGAACAAAACAACTGTGCTTCCTACACACACGGACCATTCCTAGTTCAACTCTGCTTAGGAAACTGACAATAACAGTAGCTCCTCTTCAGTCCAATACACTGTACTTGCTGGGAACAGACGCCAGTGCTATTTGCACTGTTTATGGCAATTGGAGCGCAATAGTGACTCTTTTTACCAGAAAAAAACTCTTCCTCGTAGGACCAAAAACTTTATGGGACTCAACTCCATTTAGGACTGGGAAACAAACGCGAGCTCACCTTAAAAGAAACACATTCTGCTTTAGAGAAAAGAGCACTCTTCTACTCTACTGTGTTTCCTATGGGGTCCAAACAGTGAGCTTGCTCAGAACAAAAAAACTGTGCTTCCTACACACACGGCCATATCTAGTTCAATTCTGCTTAGGAACCTGAAAAGAACAGTAGATCCTCTTCAGTCCAATACACAGTACTTCCTGGGCACAGACAACAGTGCTATTTGCACTGTATATGGCATTTGGAGCACAATACTGCCTTGTCTTAATAGAAAACAACTCTTGCTCGTAGGACAAAAAACTGCATGTGACTCAACTCCATTTAGGATTGGGAAACAAACTCTAGCTCGCCTTGCAAGAAACACACTCTGCTTTTGAGAAAAGAGCACTCTTCTACTCTGCTGTGTTTCCTATAGGGCCAGAACAGTGAGCTTGCTCAGAACAAAAGAACTGTGCTTCCTACACACGGGCCATATCTAGTTCAAATCTGCTTAAGAAACTGAGAAGAACAGTAGCTCCTCTTCAGTCCAATACACTGTACTTGCTGGGAACAGACGGGAGTGCTATTTGCACTGTGTATGGCAATGGGAGCACAATAGTGACTTTCCTTACCAGAAAGCAACTCTTGCTCGTAGGACCAGAAACTGCATGTGATTCAGCTCCATTTAGGACTGGGAAACAAACGCTAGATCGCCTTACAAGAAACACACTCTGCTTTTGAGATAAGAGCACTCTTCTACTCTACTGTGTTTCCTATCGGGTCTGAACAGTGAGCTTGCTCAGAACAAAAAAACTGTGCTTCCTACACACATGGCCATATCTAGTTCAAGTCTGCTTAGGATACTGACAAGAACAGTAGATCCTCTTCATTCCAATACACTGTACTTGCTGGGAACATACAACAGTGCTATTTGTCCTGTGTATGGCAATGGCAGCGCAATAGTGACTCTTCTTACCAGAAAACAACTCTTGCTCGTAGGACCAGAAACTGCATGGGATTCAACTCCATTTAGGACTGGGAAACAAACGCTAGCTCGCCTTACAAGAAACACACTCTGCTTTTGAGTAAAGAACACTCTTCTACTCTACTGTATTTCCTATGGGGTCCAAACAATGAGCTTGCTCAGAACAAAAGAACTGTGCTTCCTACACACACGGGCCATATCTCGTTCAACTCTGCTTAGGAAACTGACAAGAACAGTAGCTCCTCTTCAGTCCCATACACTGTACTTGCTGGGAACAGACGCGATGCTATTTGCACTGTGTATGGCAATGGGAGCGCAATAGTGACTTCCTTACCACAAAACAACTCTTGCTCATAGGACCAGAAACTGCATGTGACTCAACTCCATTTAGGACTGCGAAACAAACGCGAGCTCGCCTTACAAGAAACACACTCTGCTTTAGAGAAAAGAGCACTCTTCTACTCTACTGTGTTTCCTATAGGGCCAGAACAGTGAGCTTGCTCAGAACATAAGAACTGTGCTTCCTACACACACGGGCCATATCTAGTTCAAATCTGCTTGGGAAACTGACAAGAACAGTAGCTCCTATTCAGTCCAATACACTGTACTTGGTGGGAACAGACACGAGTGCTATTTGCACTGTGTATTGCAATTGGAGCACAATAGTGACTCTTCTTACCAGAAAACAACTCTTGCTCGTAGAACGAAAAACTTTATGTGACTCAACTACATTTAGGACTGGGAAACAAACGCGAGCTCGCCTTACAAGAAACACCCTTTGCTTTTAAGAAAAGAGCACTCTTCTACTCTACTCTGTTTCCTATAGGGCCAGAACAGTGACCTTGCTCAGACCATAAGAACTGTGCTTCCTACACACACGGACCATATCTAGTTCAATTCTGCTTAGGAACCTGACAAGAACAGTAAATCCTCTTCAGTCCAATACACTATACATGCAGGGAACAGACGCCAGTGCTATTTGCCCTGTGTATGACAATGGGAGCACAATAGTGACTCTTCTTACCAGAAAACAACTCTTGTTCCTAGGACCAGAAACTGCATGTGATTCAACTCCATTTTGGACTGGGAAACAAATGCTAGCTCGCCTTACAAGAAACACACTCTGCTTTTGAGAAAAGAGCACTCTTCTACACTACTGTGTTTCCTATAGGGCCAGAACAGTGAGCTTGCTCAGAATAAAAGAAATGTGCTTCCTCCACACACGGGGCATATCTAGTTCAACTCTGCTTAGGAAACTGACAAGAACAGTAGTTCCTCTTCAGTCCAATACACTGTACTAGCTGGGAATAGACAAGAGTGCTATTTGCAGTGTGTATGGCAATGGGAGTGCAATAGTGACTTTCCTTACCAGAAAACAATTCTTGCTCATAGGACCAGAAACTGCATGTCATTCAACTCCATTTAGGACTGGGAAACAAACGCTAGCTCGTCTTACAAGAAACACACTCTGCTTTTGAGAAAAGAGCACTCTTCTACTCTACTGTGTTTCCTATGGGGTCTGAACACTGAGCTTGCTCAGAACAAAAGAACTGTGCTTCCTACACACACGGACAATATCTATTTCAATTCTGCTTAGGAACCTGACAAGAACAGTAGATCCTCTTCAGTCCAATACACTGTACATGCTGGGAACAGACGCCAGTGCTATTTGCCCTGTGTATGACAGTGAGAGCACAATAGTGACTCTTCTTACCAGAAAACAACTCTTGCTCCTAGGACCAGAAACTGCATGTGATTCAACTCCATTTAGGACTGGGAAACAAACGCTAGCTCGCCTTACAAGAAACACACTCTGCTTTTGAGAAAAGAGTACTCTTCTACTCTACTGTGTTTCCTATAGGGCCAGAACAGTGAGCTTGCTCAGAACATAAAAACTGTGCTTCCTACACACACGGGCCATATCTAGTTCAACTCTGCTTAGGAAACTGACAAGAACAGTAGCTCCTCTTCAGTCTGATACACTGTACTTGCTGGGAACAGACGCGTGTGCTATTTGCACTGTGTATGGCAATTGAAGCACAATAGTGACTTGTCTTACCAGAAAACAACTCTTGCTCGTAGGACAAAAAACTGCATGTGACTTAACTCCATTTAGGACTGGGAAACAAATGCTAGCACGCCTACATGAAACACACTCTGCTTTTGAGAAAAGAGCACTCTTCTCCTCTACTGTGTTTCCTATGTGTTCCGAACAGTGAGCTTGCTCAGAACAAAAAAACTGTGCTTCCTACACACGGCCATATCTAGTTCAAGTCTGCTTAGTAACCTGACAAGAACAGTAGATGCTCTTCCGTCCAATACACTGTTCTTGCTGGGAACGGATGCCAGTGCTATTTGTCCTGTGTATGGCAATGGCAGCGCAATAGTGACTCTTCTTACCAGAAAACAACTCCTGCTCGTAGGACCAAAAACTGCATGTGATTCAACTCCATTTAGGACTGGGAAACAAACGCTAGCTCGCCTTACAAGAAACACACTCTGCTTTTGAGAAAAGAGCACTTTTCTTCTCAACTGTGTTTCCTATGCGGTCCAAACAGTGACCTTGCTCAGAACAAAAGAACTGTGCTTCCTACACACACGGGACATATCTCGTTCAACTCTGCTTAGGAACCTGACAAGAACAGTAGCTCCTCTTCAGTCCAATACACTGTACTTGCTGGGAACAGACGCGAGTGCTATTTTTCTTGTGTATGGCAATGGCAGCGCAATAGTGACTCTTCTTACCAGAAAACAACTCTTGCTCGTAGGACCAGAAACTGCATGGGATTCAACTCCATTTAGGACTGGGAAACAAATGCTTGCTCTCCTTACAAGAAACACAGTCTGCTTTTGAGAAAAGAGCACTCTTCTACTCTAATGTGTTTTTTATGGGATCCAAACAGTGAGCTTGCTAGGAACAAAAGAACTGTGCTTCCTACACACACCGACCATATCTAGCTCAACTCTGCTTAGGAAACTGACAAGAACAGTAGCTCCTCTTCAGTCCGATACACTGTACTTGCTGGGAACAGACGCGTGTGCTATTTGCACTGTGTATGGCAATGGGAGCGAAATAGTGAGTTTCCTTACCAGAAAACAACTCTTGCTCGTAGGAACAGAAACTGAATGTGATTCAACTCCATTTAGGACTGGGAAACAAACGGTAGCTTGCCTTACAAGAAACACACTCTGCTTTTGAGAAAAGAGCACTCTTCTACTCTACTGTGTTTCCTATGTGGTCCGAACAGTGAGCTTGCTCAGAACAAAAGAACTGTGCTTCCTACACACTACCATATCTAGTTCCATTCTGCTTAGGAACCTGACAATAACAGTAGATCCTCTTCAGTCCAATACACTGTACTTGCTGGGAACAGACGCCAGTGCTATTTGTCCTGTGTAAGGCAATGGCAGCGCAATAGTGACTATTCTTACCATAAAACAACTATTGCTCATAGGACCAGAAACTGCATGTGATTCAACTCCATTTAGGACTGGGAAACAAACGCTAGCTCGCCTTACAAGAAACACACTCTGCTTTAGAGAAAAGAGCACTCTTCTACTCTACTGTGTTTCCTATGCCGTCCAAACAGTGAGCTTGCTCAGAACAAAAGTACTGTGCTTCCTACACACACGGACCATATCTAGTTCAACTCTGATTAGGAAACTGACAAGAACAATAGCTCCTATTCAGTCCAATACACTGTACTTGCTAAGAAATGACGCGAGTGCTATTTGCCTTGTGTAGGGCAATGGGAGCACAATAGTGAATTTCCTTACCAGAAAACAACACTTGTTCGTAGGACAAGAAACTGCATGTGATTCAACTCCATTTAGGACTAGGAAACAAACGCTAGCTCGCCTTACAAGAAACACACTCTGCTTTTGAGAAAAGAGACCTCTTCTACTCTACTGTGTTTCCTATGGGTTCCGAACAGTGAGCTTGCTCAGAACAAAACAACTGTGCTTCCTACACATACGGGCCATATCTAGTTCAACTCTGCTTAGGAAACTGACAAGAACAGTAGCTCCTCTTCAGTCCAATACACTGTACTTGCTGGGAACAGACGCGAGTGCTATTTGCACTGTGTATGGCAATTGAAGCACAATAGTGACTCCTCTTACCAGAAAACAACTCTTGCTCGTGGGACAAAAAACTGCATGTGACTCAACTCCATTTAGGACTCGGAAACAAATGCTAGCACACCTACATGAAACACACTCTGCTTTTGAGAAAAGAGCACTCTTCTACTCTACTGTGTTTCCTATGTGTTCCGAACAGTGAGCTTGCTCAGAACAAAAAAACTGTGCTTCCTACACACACGGCCATATCTAGTTCAAGTCTGCTTAGGAACCTGACAAGAACAGTAGATCCTCTTCAGTCCAATACACTGTTCTTGCTGGGAACAGACGCCAGTGCTATTTGTCCTCTGTATGGCAATGGCAGCGCAATATTGACTCTTCTTACCAGAAAACAACTCTTGCTCGTAGGACCAGAAACTGCATGGGATTGAACTCCATTTAGGACTGGAAACAAATGCTAGCTCTCCTTACAAGTAACACACTCTGCTTTTGAGAAAAGAGCACTCTTCTACTCTAATGTTTTTTTTTTGGGGTCCAAACAGTGAGCTTGCTCAGAACAAAAGAACTGTGCTTCCTACACACACGGCCATATGTAGTTCAACTCTGCTTAGGAAACTGACAAGAACAGTAGCTCCTCTTCAGTCTGATGCACTGTACTTGCTGGGAACAGACGCGAGTGCTATTTGCACTGTGTATGGCAATGGGAGCGCAATAGTGACTTTCCTTACCAAAAAACAACTCTTGCTCATAGTACTGGAAACTGCCTGTGATTGAACTCCATTTAGGACTAGGAAACAAACGCTAGCTCGCCTTACAAGAAACACACTCTGCCTTTGAGAAAAGAGCACTACTCTACTCTACTCTGTTTCCTATGAGGACCTAACAGTGAGCTTGCTCAGAAAAAAAAAAACTGTGCTTCCTACACACACGGACCATATCTAGTTCAACTCTTCTTAGGAACCTGACAAGAAGAGTAGATACTCTTCAGTCCAATACACTGTATTGTTGGGAACAGACAACAGTGCTATTTGTCCTCTGTATGGCAATGGCAGCACAATAGTGACTCTTCTTACCAGAAAACAACTCTTGCTCATAGGACCAGATACTGCATTGGATTCAACTCGATTTAGGACTGGGAAACAAACACTAGCTCGCCTTCCAAGAAACACACCCTGCTTTTGAGAAAAGAGCACTCTTCTACTCTACTGTGTTTCCTATGCGGTCCAAACAGTAAGCTTGCTCAGAACAAAAGGACTGTGCTTCCTACACACACGGACCATATCTAGTTCAACTCTGATTAGGAAACTGACAAGAACAGTAGCTCCTCTTCAGTCCAATACACTGTACTTGCTGGGAACAGACGCGAGTGCTATTTGTACTGTGTATGGCAATGGGAGCGCAATAGTGACTTTCCTTACCAGAAAACAAATCTTGCTCGTAGGACCAGAAACTGCATGTGACTCAACTCCATTTAGGACTCGGAAACAAACGCTAGCTCGCCTTACAAGAAACACACTCTCCTTTTGAGAAAAGAGCACTCTTCTACTCTACTGTGTTTCCTATGTGGTCCGAACAGTGAGCTTGCTCAGAACAAAAGAACTGTGCTTCCTACACACACGTCCATATCTATTTCAATTCTGCTTAGGAACCTGACAAGAACAGTAGATCCTCTTCAGTCCAATACACTGTACTTGCTGGGAACAGACACCAGTGCTATTTGTCCTCTGTATGGAAATGGCAGCACAATAGTGACTCTCCTTACCATAAAACAACTCTTGCTCATAGGAACAATAACTTCATGTGATTCAACTCCATTTAGGACTGGGAAACAAATGCTAGCTCGCCTTACAGGAAAGACACTCTGCTTTTGAGAAAAGAGAACTCTTCTACTCTACTG
Organism: Peromyscus eremicus; assembly: GCF_949786415.1. Classification (NCBI taxonomy): domain Eukaryota; kingdom Metazoa; phylum Chordata; class Mammalia; order Rodentia; family Cricetidae; genus Peromyscus; species Peromyscus eremicus. The sequence continues at coordinate 100,697 of NW_026735419.1, forward strand.
TGTTTCCTAAGGGGTCCGAACAGTGAGCTTGCTCAGAACAAAAGAACTGTGCTTCCTACACACATGGGCATATCTAGTTCAACTCTGCTTAGGAAACTGACAAGAACAGTAGCTCCTCTTCAGTCCAATACACTATACTTGCTGGGAACAGAGGCGAGTGCTATTTGCACTGTGTATGGCAATTGGAGCACAATAGTGACTCGTCTTACCAGAAAACAACTCTTGCTCATAGGACCAAAAACTGCATGTGATTCAACTCCATTTAGGACTGGGAAACAAACTCTAGCTCGCTTTACAAGAAACACACTCTGCTTTTGAGAAAAGAGCACTCTTCTACTCTAATGTGTTTCCTATGGGGTCCAAACAGTGAGCTTGTTCAGAACAAAAGAACTGTGCTTCCTACACACGCGGGACATATGTAGTTCAACTCTGCTTAGGAAACTGACAAGAACAGTAGCTCCTCTTCAGTCCGATGCACTGTACTTGCTGGGAACAGACCCGAGTGCTATTTGCACTGTGTATGACAATGGGAGCGCAATAGTGACTTTCCTTACCAAAAAACAACTCTTGCTCATAGGACCGGAAACTGCCTGTGATTGAACTCCATTTAGGACTAGGAACCAAACGCTAGCTCGCCGTACAAGAAACACACTCTGCCTTTGAGAAAAGAGCACTCCTCTACTCTACACTGTTTCCTATGAGGTCCGAACAGTGAGCTTGCTCAGAACAAAAGAACTGTGCTTCCTACTTCTGGACCATATCTAGTTCAACTCTGCTGAGGAAACTGACAAGAACAGTAGCTCCTATTCAGTCCAATACACTATACTTGCTGGGAACAGACCCGAGTGCTATTTGCACTGTGTATGGCAATGGGAGCGCAATAGTGACTCTTCTTACCAGAAAACAACTCTTGCTCGTAGGAGCAAAAACTGCATGTGACTCAACTCCATTTAGGACTGGGAAACAAACGCGAGCTCACCTTACAAGAAAAACACTCTGCTTTAGAGAAAAGAGCACTCTTCTACTCTACTGTGTTTTCTATAGGGCCAGAACAGTGAGCTTGCTCAGAACATAAAAACCGTGCTTCCTACACACACGGGCCATACCTCATTCAACTCTGCTTAGGAAACTGACAAGAACAGTAGATCCTCTTCAGTCCGATACACTGTAATTGCTGGGAACAGACGCGAGTGCTATTTGCACTGTGTATGGCAATTGGAGCACAATAGTGACTCTTCTTACCAGAAAACAACTCTTGCTCGTAGGACCAAAAACTGCATGTACTCAACTCTATTTAGGACTGGGAAAGAAACGCGAGCTCGCCTTACAAGATACACACTCTGCGTTAGAGAAAAGAGCACTCTTCTACTCTATTGTGTATCCTATGGGGTCGGAACAGTGAGCTTGCTCAGAACAAATAAACTGTGCTTCCTACACACATGGCCATATCTAGTTCAATTCTGCTTAGGAACCTGACAAGAACAGTACATCCTATTCAGTCCAATACACTGTACTTGCTGGGAAGAGACGCCAGTGCTATTTGTCCTCAGTATGGCAATGGCAGCACAATAGTGACTCTTCTTACCAGAAAACAACTCTTGCTCATAGGACCAGAAACTGCATGTGATTAAACTCCATTTAGGACTGGGAAACAAACGCTAGGTCGCCTTACAAGAAACACACTCTGCTTTTGAGAAAAGAGCACTCTTCTACTCTCCTGTGTTTCCTATAGGGCCAGAACAGTGAGCTTGCTCAGAACAAAAGAACTGTGCTTCCTACACACACGGACCATATCTAGTTAAACTCTGCTTAGGAAACTGACAAGAACAGTAGCTCCTCTTCAGTCCAATACACTGTACTTGCTGGGAACAGACGCCAGTGCTATTTGCACTGTGTATGGCAATTGGAGCTTAATAGTGACTCTTCTTATCAGAAAACAACTCTTGCTCGTAGGACCAAAAACTTTATGTGACTCAACTCCATTTAGCACTGGGAAACATACGCGAGCTCACCTTACAAGAAACACACTCTGCTCTAGAGAAAAGAGCACTCTTCTACTCTACTGTGTTTCCTATGTGGTCCGAACAGTGAGCTTGCTCAGAACAAAAGAACTGTGCTTCCTACACACTACCATATCTAGTTCCATTCTGCTTAGGAACCTGACAATAACAGTAGATCCTCTTCAGTCCAATACACTGTACTTGCTGGGAACAGACGCCAGTGCTATTTGTCCTGTGTAAGGCAATGGCAGCGCAATAGTGACTATTCTTACCATAAAACAACTATTGCTCATAGGACCAGAAACTGCATGTGATTCAACTCCATTTAGGACTGGGAAACAAACGCTAGCTCGCCTTACAAGAAACACACTCTGCTTTAGAGAAAAGAGCACTCTTCTACTCTACTGTGTTTCCTATGCCGTCCAAACAGTGAGCTTGCTCAGAACAAAAGTACTGTGCTTCCTACACACACGGACCATATCTAGTTCAACTCTGATTAGGAAACTGACAAGAACAATAGCTCCTATTCAGTCCAATACACTGTACTTGCTAAGAAATGACGCGAGTGCTATTTGCCTTGTGTAGGGCAATGGGAGCACAATAGTGAATTTCCTTACCAGAAAACAACACTTGTTCGTAGGACAAGAAACTGCATGTGATTCAACTCCATTTAGGACTAGGAAACAAACGCTAGCTCGCCTTACAAGAAACACACTCTGCTTTTGAGAAAAGAGACCTCTTCTACTCTACTGTGTTTCCTATGGGTTCCGAACAGTGAGCTTGCTCAGAACAAAAGAACTGTGCTTCCTACACATACGGGCCATATCTAGTTCAACTCTGCTTAGGAAACTGACAAGAACAGTAGCTCCTCTTCAGTCCAATACACTGTACTTGCTGGGAACAGACGCGAGTGCTATTTGCACTGTGTATGGCAATTGAAGCACAATCGTGACTCCTCTTACCAGAAAACAACTCTTGCTCGTGGGACAAAAAACTGCATGTGACTCAACTCCATTTAGGACTCGGAAACAAATGCTAGCACACCTACATGAAACACACTCTGCTTTTGAGAAAAGAGCACTCTTCTACTCTACTGTGTTTCCTATGTGTTCCGAACAGTGAGCTTGCTCAGAACAAAAGAACTGTGCTTCCTACACACACGGCCATATCTAGTTCCATTCTGCTTAGGAACCTGACAAGAACAGTAGATCCTCTTCAGTCCAATACACTGTTCTTGCTGGGAACAGACGCCAGTGCTATTTGTCCTCTGTATGGCAATGGCAGCGCAATATTGACTCTTCTTACCAGAAAACAACTCTTGCTCGTAGGACCAGAAACTGCATGGGATTGAACTCCATTTAGGACTGGGAAACAAATGCTAGCTCTCCTTACAAGTAACACACTCTGCTTTTGAGAAAAGAGCACTCTTCTACTCTAATGTTTTTTTTTTGGGGTCCAAACAGTGAGCTTGCTCAGAACAAAAGAACTGTGCTTCCTACACACACGGCCATATGTAGTTCAACTCTGCTTAGGAAACTGACAAGAACAGTAGCTCCTCTTCAGTCTGATGCACTGTACTTGCTGGGAACAGACGCGAGTGCTATTTGCACTGTGTATGGCAATGGGAGCGCAATAGTGACTTTCCTTACCAAAAAACAACTCTTGCTCATAGTACTGGAAACTGCCTGTGATTGAACTCCATTTAGGACTAGGAAACAAACGCTAGCTCGCCTTACAAGAAACACACTCTGCCTTTGAGAAAAGAGCACTACTCTACTCTACTCTGTTTCCTATGAGGACCTAACAGTGAGCTTGCTCAGAAAAAAAAAACTGTGCTTCCTACACACACGGACCATATCTAGTTCAACTCTTCTTAGGAACCTGACAAGAAGAGTAGATACTCTTCAGTCCAATACACTGTATTGTTGGGAACAGACAACAGTGCTATTTGTCCTCTGTATGGCAATGGCAGCACAATAGTGACTCTTCTTACCAGAAAACAACTCTTGCTCATAGGACCAGATACTGCATTGGATTCAACTCGATTTAGGACTGGGAAACAAACACTAGCTCGCCTTCCAAGAAACACACCCTGCTTTTGAGAAAAGAGCACTCTTCTACTCTACTGTGTTTCCTATGCGGTCCAAACAGTAAGCTTGCTCAGAACAAAAGGACTGTGCTTCCTACACACACGGACCATATCTAGTTCAACTCTGATTAGGAAACTGACAAGAACAGTAGCTCCTCTTCAGTCCAATACACTGTACTTGCTGGGAACAGACGCGAGTGCTATTTGTACTGTGTATGGCAATGGGAGCGCAATAGTGACTTTCCTTACCAGAAAACAAATCTTGCTCGTAGGACCAGAAACTGCGTGTGACTCAACTCCATTTAGGACTCGGAAACAAACGCTAGCTCGCCTTACAAGAAACACACTCTCCTTTTGAGAAAAGAGCACTCTTCTACTCTACTGTGTTTCCTATGTGGTCCGAACAGTGAGCTTGTTCAGAACAAAAGAACTGTGCTTCCTACACACACGTCCATATCTATTTCAATTCTGCTTAGGAACCTGACAAGAACAGTAGATCCTCTTCAGTCCAATACACTGTACTTGCTGGGAACAGACACCAGTGCTATTTGTCCTCTGTATGGAAATGGCAGCACAATAGTGACTCTCCTTACCATAAAACAACTCTTGCTCATAGGAACAATAACTTCATGTGATTCAACTCCATTTAGGACTGGGAAACAAATGCTAGCTCGCCTTACAGGAAAGACACTCTGCTTTTGAGAAAAGAGAACTCTTCTACTCTACTGTGTTTCCTAAGGGGTCCGAACAGTGAGCTTGCTCAGAACAAAAGAACTGTGCTTCCTACACACATGGGCATATCTAGTTCAACTCTGCTTAGGAAACTGACAAGAACAGTAGCTCCTCTTCAGTCCAATACACTATACTTGCTGGGAACAGAGGCGAGTGCTATTTGCACTGTGTATGGCAATTGGAGCACAATAGTGACTCGTCTTACCAGAAAACAACTCTTGCTCATAGGACCAAAAACTGCATGTGATTCAACTCCATTTAGGACTGGGAAACAAACTCTAGCTCGCTTTACAAGAAACACACTCTGCTTTTGAGAAAAGAGCACTCTTCTACTCTAATGTGTTTCCTATGGGGTCCAAACAGTGAGCTTGTTCAGAACAAAAGAACTGTGCTTCCTACACACGCGGGACATATGTAGTTCAACTCTGCTTAGGAAACTGACAAGAACAGTAGCTCCTCTTCAGTCCGATGCACTGTACTTGCTGGGAACAGACCCGAGTGCTATTTGCACTGTGTATGACAATGGGAGCGCAATAGTGACTTTCCTTACCAAAAAACAACTCTTGCTCATAGGACCGGAAACTGCCTGTGATTGAACTCCATTTAGGACTAGGAACCAAACGCTAGCTCGCCGTACAAGAAACACACTCTGCCTTTGAGAAAAGAGCACTCCTCTACTCTACACTGTTTCCTATGAGGTCCGAACAGTGAGCTTGCTCAGAACAAAAGAACTGTGCTTCCTACTTCTGGACCATATCTAGTTCAACTCTGCTGAGGAAACTGACAAGAACAGTAGCTCCTATTCAGTCCAATACACTATACTTGCTGGGAACAGACCCGAGTGCTATTTGCACTGTGTATGGCAATGGGAGCGCAATAGTGACTCTTCTTACCAGAAAACAACTCTTGCTCGTAGGAGCAAAAACTGCATGTGACTCAACTCCATTTAGGACTGGGAAACAAACGCGAGCTCACCTTACAAGAAAAACACTCTGCTTTAGAGAAAAGAGCACTCTTCTACTCTACTGTGTTTTCTATAGGGCCAGAACAGTGAGCTTGCTCAAAACATAAAAACCGTGCTTCCTACACACACGGGCCATACCTCATTCAACTCTGCTTAGGAAACTGACAAGAACAGTAGATCCTCTTCAGTCCGATACACTGTAATTGCTGGGAACAGACGCGAGTGCTATTTGCACTGTGTATGGCAATTGGAGCACAATAGTGACTCTTCTTACCAGAAAACAACTCTTGCTCGTAGGACCAAAAACTGCATGTACTCAACTCTATTTAGGACTGGGAAAGAAACGCGAGCTCACCTTACAAGATACACACTCTGCGTTAGAGAAAAGAGCACTCTTCTACTCTATTGTGTATCCTATGGGGTCGGAACAGTGAGCTTGCTCAGAACAAATAAACTGTGCTTCCTACACACATGGCCATATCTAGTTCAATTCTGCTTAGGAACCTGACAAGAACAGTACATCCTATTCAGTCCAATACACTGTACTTGCTGGGAAGAGACGCCAGTGCTATTTGTCCTCAGTATGGCAATGGCAGCACAATAGTGACTCTTCTTACCAGAAAACAACTCTTGCTCATAGGACCAGAAACTGCATGTGATTAAACTCCATTTAGGACTGGGAAACAAACGCTAGGTCGCCTTACAAGAAACACACTCTGCTTTTGAGAAAAGAGCACTCTTCTACTCTCCTGTGTTTCCTATAGGGCCAGAACAGTGAGCTTGCTCAGAACAAAAGAACTGTGCTTCCTACACACACGGACCATATCTAGTTAAACTCTGCTTAGGAAACTGACAAGAACAGTAGCTCCTCTTCAGTCCAATACACTGTACTTGCTGGGAACAGACCCCAGTGCTATTTGCACTGTGTATGGCAATTGGAGCTTAATAGTGACTCTTCTTATCAGAAAACAACTCTTGCTCGTAGGACCAAAAACTTTATGTGACTCAACTCCATTTAGCACTGGGAAACATACGCGAGCTCACCTTACAAGAAACACACTCTGCTCTAGAGAAAAGAGCACTCTTCTACTCTACTGTGTTTCCTATGGGGTCGGAACAGTGAGCTTGCTCAGAACAAAAAAACTGTGCTTCCTACACAAACGGCCATATCTAGTTGAATTCTGCTTAGGAACCTGACAAGAACAGTAGATCCTCTTCAGTCCATTACACTGTACTTGCTGGGAAGAGACAACAGTGCTATTTGTCCTGTGTATTGAAAAGGCAGCGCAATTGTGACTCTTCTTACCAGAAAACAATTCTTGCTCGTAGGACCAGAAACTGCATGTGATTCAACTCCATTTAGGACTGGGAAACAAACGCTAGCTCGCCTTACAAGAAACACACTCTGGTTTTGAGAAAAGAGCACTCTTCTACTCTACTGTGTTTCCTATGGGTCCAAACAGTCAGCTTGCTCAGAACAAAAAAACTGTGCTGCATACACACACGGCCATATCTAGTTCAATTCTGCTTATGAACTTGACAAAAACAGTAGATCCTCTTCAGTCCAATACACTGTACTTGCTGGGAACAGACAACAGTGCTATTTGTCCTGTGTATGGCAATGGCAGCACAATAGTGACTCTTCTTACCAGAAAACAATACTTGCTCGTAGGACCGGAAACTGCATGTGAATCAACTCCATTTAGGACTGGGAAACAAACGCTAGCTCGTCATACAAGAAACAAACTCTGCTTTTGAGAAAAGAGCACTCTTCTACTCTACTGTGTTTCCTATGGGGTCCAAACAGTGAGCTTGCTCAGAACAAAAGAACTGTGCTTCCTACACACACCGCCATACCTAGTTCAATTCTTCTTAGGAACCTGACAATAACAGTAGATCCTCTTCAGTCCAATACACTGTACTTGCTGGGAACAGACGCCAGTGCTATTTGTCCTGTGTATGACAATTGGATCACAATAGTGACTCTTCTTACCAGAAAACAACTCTTGCTCTTAGGACCAAAAACTGCATGTGACACAACTCCATTTAGGACTGGGAAACAAACACGAGCTCACCTTACAAGAAACACACTCTGCTTTAGATAAAAGAGCACTCTTCTACTCTACTGTGTTTCCTATGGGGTCCAAAGAGTGAGCTTGCTCAGAACAAAAAAACTGTGCTTCCTACACAAACGGCCATATCTAGTTCAATTCTGCTTAGGAACCTGACAAGAACAGTAGATCCTCTTCAGTCCAATACACTGTACTTGCTGGGAACAGACAACAGTGCTATTTGTCCTGTGTATGGCAATGGCAGCTCAATAGTGACTCTTCTTACCAGAAAACAACTCTTGCTCGTAGGACCAGAAACTGCATGGGATTCAACTCCATTTAGGACTGGAAAACAAACGCTAGCTCGCCTTACAAGAAACACACTCTGCTTTTGAGAAAAGAGCACTCTTCTACTCTACTGTGTTTCCTATGCGTCCAAACAGTCAGCTTGCTCAGAACAAAACAACTGTGCTTCCTACACACACGGGCCATATCTAGTTCATCTCTGCTTAAGAAACTGAGAAGAACAGTAGCTCCTCTTCAGTCCAATACACTGTACTTGCTGGGAACAGACGGGAGTGCTATTTGCACTGTGCATGTCAATGGGAGCGCAATAGTGACTTTCCTTACCTGAAAACAACTCTTGCTCGTAGGACCAGAAACTGCATGTGATTCAGCTCCATTTAGGACTGGGAAACAAACGCGAGCTCGCCTTACAAGAAACACACTCTGCTTTAGATAAAAGAGCACTCTTCTACTCTACTGCGTTTCCTATGGGGTCAGAAGAGTGAGCTTGCTCAGAACAAAAAAACTGTGCTTTCTACACAAATGGCCATATTTAGTTCAATTCTGCTTAGGAACCTGACCAGAACAGTAGATCCTCTTCAGTCCAATACAATGTACTTGCTGGGAACAGACAACAGTGCTATTTGCACTGTGTATGGCAATGGGAGAGCAATAATGACTTTCCTTACCAGAAAACAACTCTTGCTCGTGGACCAAAGACTGCATGTGATTCAACTCCATTTAGGACTGGGAAACAAACGCTAGCTCGCCTTACAAGAAACACACTCTGCTTTAGAGAAAAGAGCACTCTTCTACTCTACTGTGTTTCCTAAGGGGTCCAAACAGTGAGCTTGCTCAGAACAAAAGAACTGTGCTTCCTTCACACACGGACCATATGTAGTTCAACTCTGCTTAGGAAAGTGACAAAAACAGTAGCTTTTATTCAGTCCAATACACTGTACTTGCTGGGAACAGACGCGAGTGCTACTTGCACTGTGTATGGCAAAGGGAGCACAATAGTGACATTCCTTACCAGAAAACAACTCTTGCTCGTAGGACCACAAACTGCATGTGATTCAACTCCATTTACGACTAGGAAACAAACGCTAGCTCGCCTTACAAGAAACACACTCTGCTATTGAGGAAAGAGCACTCTTCTACTCTACTGTGTTTCCTATGGGGTCCAAACAGTGAGCTTGCTCAGAACAAAAGAACTGTGCTTCCTATACACACGGACCATATGTAGTTCAACTCTGCTTAGGAAACTGACAACAACAGTACCTCCTATTCAGTCCATTACACTGTACTTGCTGGGAACAGACGCGAGTGCTATTTGCAATGTGTATGGCATTTAAAGTGCAATAGAGACTCTTCTTACCAGAAAACAACTCTTGTTAATAGGACCAAAAACTGCATGTAACTCAACTCCATTTAGGACTGGGAATCAAACGCTAGCTCGCTTTACAAGAAACACACTCTGCTTTTGAGAAAAGAGCCCTCTTCTCCTCTACTGTGTTTCCCATGGAGTCCGAACAGTGAGCTTGCTCTGAACAAAAGAACTGTGCTTCCTACACACAAGGCCATATCTAGTTGAATTCTGCTGAGGAACCTGACAAGAACAGTAGTTCCTCTTCAGTCCAATACACTGTACTTGCTGGGAACAGCCTCCAGTGCTATATGTCCTGTGTATGGCAATGGCAGCTCAATAGTGACTATTCTTACCATAAAACAACTCTTGCTCGTAGGAGCAGAAACCACATGTGATTCAACTCCATTTAGGAATGGGAAACAAACGCTAGCTCGCCTTACAAGAAACACACTCTGCTTTAGAGAAAAGAGCACTCTTCTACTCTACTGTGTTTCCTATAGGGCCAGAACAGTGAGCTTGCTCAGAACAAAAGAACTGTGCTTCCTACACACGGGCCATATCTAGTTCAACTCTGCTTAGGAAACTGACAAGAACAGTAGCTCCTCTTCAGTCCAATACACTGTACTTGCTGGGAACAGACGCCAGTGCTATTTGCACTGTGTATGGCAATGGGAGCACAATAGTGAGTTTCCTTACCAGAAAACAACTCTTGCTCGTAGGACCACAAACTGCATGTGATTCAACTCCATTTACGACTAGGAAACAAACGCTAGCTTGTCTTACAAGAAACACACTCTGCTTTTGAGGAAAGAGCACTCTTCTACTCTACTGTGTTTCCAATGGTGTCCAAACAGTGAGCTTGCTCAGAACAAAAGAACTGTGCTTCCTACACACACGGACCATATGTAGTTCAACTCTGCCTAGGAAACTGACAAGAACAGTAGCACCTATTCAGTCCAATACACTGTACTTGCTGGGAACAGACGCCAGCGCTATATGTCCTGTGTATGGCATTTAAAGCGCAATAGAGACTCTTCTTACCAGAAAACAACTCTTGCTAATAGGACAAATAACTGCATGTGACTCAACTCCATTTAGGACTGGGAATCAAACGCTAGCTCGCTTTACAAGAAACACACTCTGCTTTTGAGAAAAGAGCCCTCTTCTACTCTACTGTGTTTTCTATGGAGTCCGAACAGTGAGCTTGCTCTGAACAAAAGAACTGTGCTTCCTACACACAAGGCCATATCTAGTTGAATTCTGCTGAGGAACCTGACAAGAACAGTAGATCCTCTTCAGTCCAATACACTGTACTTGCTGGGAACAGACGCCAGTGCTATTTGTCCTGTGTATGGCAATGGCAGCTCAATAGTGACTATTCTTACCATAAAACAACTCTTGCAAGTAGGAACAGAAACTGCATGTGATTCAACTCCATTTAGGACTGGGAAACAAACGCTAGCTCGCCTTAAAGAAACACACTCTGCTTTAGAGAAAAGAGCACTCTTCTACTCTACTGTGTTTCCTATGGGGTCCAAACAGTGAGCTTGCTCAGAACAAAAGAACTGTGCTTCCTACACACACGGACCATATTTAGTTCAACTCTGCTTAGGAAACTGACAAAAACAGTAGCTTTTATTCAGTCCAATACACTGTACTTGCTGGGAACAGACGCGAGTGCTATTTGCACTGTGTATGGCAAAGGGAGCACAATAGTGACTTTCCTTACCAGAAAACAACTCTTGCTCGTAGGACCACAAACTGCATGTGATTCGACTCCATTTACGACTAGGAAACAAACGCTAGCTCGCCTTACAAGAAACACACTCTGCTATTGAGGAAAGAGCACTCTTCTACACTACTGTGTTTCCTATGTTGTCCAAACAGTGAGCTTGCTCAGAACAAAAGAACTGTGCTTCCTAAACACACGGACCATATGTAGCTCAACTCTGCTTAGGAAACTGACAACAATAGTAGCTCCTATTCAGTCCAATACACTGTACTTGCTGGGAACAGACGCGAGTGCTATTTGCACTGTGTATGGCATTTAAAGCGCAATAGAGACTCTTCTTACCAGAAAACAACTCTTGCTAATAGGACCAAAAACTGCATGTAACTCAACTCCATTTAGGACTGGGAATCAAACGCTAGCTCGCCTTACAAGAAACACACTCTGCTTTTGAGAAAAGAGCCCTCTTCTACTCTACTGTATTTCCTATGGAGTCCGAACAGTGAGCTTGCTCTGAACAAAAGAACTGTGCTTCCTACACACAAGGCCATATCTAGTTGAATTCTGCTGAGGAACCTGACAAGAACAGTAGTTCCTCTTCAGTCCAATACACTGTACTTGCTGGGAACAGACGCCAGTGCTATTTGTCCTGTGTATGGCAATGGCAGCTCAATAGTGACTATTTTTACCATAAAACAACTCTTGCTCGTAGGACCAGAAACTGCATGTGATTCAACTCCATTTAGGACTGGGAAACAAATGCTAGCTCGCCTTACAAGAAACACACTCTGCTTTTGAGAAAAGAGCACTCTTCTACTCTACTGTGTTTGCTATGGGGTCCGAACAGTGAGCTTGCTCAGAACAAAACAACTGTGCTTCCTACACACACGGACCATATGTAGTTCAACTCTGCTTAGGAAACTGACAAGAACAGTAGCTCCTCTTCAGTCCAATACACTGTACTTGAAGGGAACAGACGCGAGTGCTATTTGCACTGTGTATGGCAATTGGAGCACAATAGTGACTTGTCTTACCAGAAAACAACTCTTGCTCGTGGGAAAAAAATGTATGTGACTGAACTCCATTTAGGACTGGGAAACAAAAGCTAGCTCGCCTTCCAAGAAACACACTCTGCTTTTGACAAAAGAGCACTCATCTACTATACTGTGTTTCCTATGTGTTCCGAACAGTGAGCTAGCTCAGAAGAAAAAAACTGTGCTTCCTACACACGGCTATATCTAGTTCAATTCTGCTTAGGAAACTGACAAAAACAGTTGCTCCTATTCAGTCTAATACACTGTACTTGCTGGGAACAGACACGAGTACTATTTGCACTGTGTATGGCATTTGGAGCGCAATAGTGACTCTTCTTACAAGAAAACAACTCTTGCTCGTAAGAACAGAAACTGCATGTGACTCAACTCCATTTTGGACTGGAAAACAAATGCGAGCTCGCCTTACAAGAAACACACTATGCTTTTGAGAAAAGAGCACTCTTCTACTCTACTGTGTTTCCTATAGGGCGAGAACAGTGAGCTTGCTCAGAACAAAAGAACTGTGCTTCCTACACACACGGCCATATCTAGTTCAACTCTGCTTAGAAAACTGACAAGAACAGTAGCTCTCTTCAGTCCGAAACACTGTACTTGCTGGGAACAGACGCGAGTGCTATTTGCACTGTGTATGGCAATGGGAGCGCAATAGTGACTTTCCTTACCAGAAAACAACTCTTGCTTTTAGGACCAGAAACTGCATGTGATTCAACCCCATTAAGGCCTGGAAAACAAACGCTAGCTCACCTTACAAGAAACACACTCTGTTTTTTAGAAAAGAGCACTCTTCTACTCTACTGTTTTTCTTATGGGTTCCAAACAGTGAGCTTCCTCAGATGAAAAGAACTGTGCTTCCTACACACAAGGGCCATATCTAGTTCAACTCTGCTTAAAAAACTGACAAGAACAGTAGCTCCGCTTCAGTCCAATACACTGTACTTGCTGGGAACAGACGGGAGTGGTATTTTTACTGTGTATGGCAATGGGAGCACAATAGTGACTCTTCTTACCAGAAAATAACTCTTGCTCGTAGGACCAGAAACTGCATGTGATTCAACGCCATTTTGGACTAGGAAACAAACGCTAGCTCGCCTTACAAGAAACACACTATGCTTTTGAGAAAAGAGCACTCTTCTACTCTACTGTGTTTTCTATGGGGTCTGAACAGTGAGCTTGCTCAGAACTAAAAAACTGTGTTCCTACACACACCGCCATACATATTTCAATTCTTCTTAGGAACCTGACAAGAACATTAGATCCTCTTTAGTCCAATACACTGTACTTGCTGGGACCAGACGCCAGTGTTATTTGTCCTGTGTATGGCAATGACAGCGCAATAGTGACTATTCTTACCATAAAACAACTCTTGCTCATAGGACGAGAAACTGCATGGGATTCAACTCCATTTATGACTGGGAAACAAACGCAAGCTCGCCTTACAAGTAACACACACTGCTTTTGAGAAAAGAGCACTCTTCTACTCTAATGTGTTTCCTATGGGGTCCAAACAGTGAGCTTGCTCAGAACAAAAGAACTCTGCTTCCTAAACACACGGACCATATCTAGTTCAACATTGCTTAGGAAACTGACAAGAACAGTAGCTCCTCTTCAGTCCGATACACTGTACTTGCTGGGAACAGACGTCAGTGCTATTTGCACTGTGTATGGCAATTGGAGCACAATAGTGACTCTTCTTACCAGAAAACAAGTCTTGCTCCTAGGACCAAAAACTGCATGTGACTCAACTCCATTTAGGACTGGGAATCAAACGCGAGCTCACCTTACAAGAAACACACTCTGCTTTAGAGAAAAGAGCACTCTTCTACTCTACTGTGTTTCCTATGGGGTCGGAACAGTGAGCTTGCTCAGAACAAAAAAACTGTGCTTCCTACACACATGGCCATATCTAGTTCAAGTCTGCTTAGGATACTGACAAGAACAGTAGATCCTCTTCAGTCCAATACACTGTACTTGCTGGGAACATACAACAGTGCTATTTGTCCTGTGTATGGCAATGGCAGCGCAATAGTGACTCTTCTTACCAGAAAACAACTCTTGCTCATAGGACCAGAAACTGCATGGGATTTAACTCCATTTAGGACTGGGAAACAAACGCTAGCTCGCCTTACAAGAAACACACTCTGCTTTTGAGAAAAGAGCACTAGTCTACTCTACTGTGTTTCCTATGGTGTCCAAACAGTGAGCTTGCTCAGAACAAAAGAACTGTGCTTCCTACACACACAGACCATATCTAGTTCAACTCTGCTTATGAAACTGACAAGAGCAGTAGCTCCTATTCAGTCCAATACACTGTACTTGCTGGGAACAGACGCGAGTGCTATTTGCACTGTGTATGGCAATGAGAGCGCAATAGTGACTTTCCTTACCAGAAAACAACTCTTGCTCGTAGGACCAGAAACTGCATGTGATTCAACGCCATTTAGGACTGGGAAACAAATGCTAGCTTGCCTTACAAGAAACGCACTCTGCTTTTGAGAAAAGAGCACTCTTCTACTCTACTGTGTTTCCAATGGGGTCCAAAGAGTGAGCTTGCTCAGAACAAAAGAACTGTGCTTCCTACACACACGGACCATATCTAGTTCAACTCTGCTGAGGAAACTGACAAGAACAGTAGCTCCTATTCAGTCCAATACACTGTACTTGAAGGGAACAGACGCAAGTGCTATTTGCACTGTGTATGGCATTTGGAGTGCAATAGTGACTCTTCTTACCAGAAAACAACACTTGCTCGTAGGAACAAAAACTGCATGTGACTCAACTCCATTTAGGACTGGGAAACAAAAGCTAGCTCGCCTTAGAAGAAACACACTCTGCTTTTGAGAAAAGAGCACTCTTCTACTCAACTGTGTTTCCTATGGGGTCCAAACAGTGAGCTTGCTCAGAACAAAAGAACTGTGCTTCCTACACACACGGGACATATCTCATTCAACTCTGCTTAGGAAACTGAAAAAAACCGTAGCTCCTCTTCACTCATATACACTGTACTTGCTGGGAACAGACGCCAGTGCTATTTGCCCTGTGTATGACAATGGGAGCACAATAGTGACTCTTCTTACCAGAAAACAACTCTTGCTCGTAGGACCAGAAACTTCATGTGATTCAACGCCATTTAGGACTGGGAAACAAACGCTAGCTAGACTTCCAAGAAACACACTCTGCGTTTGAGAAAAGAGCACTCTTCTACTCTACTGTGTTTCCAATGGGTTCCAAACAGTGAGCTTGCTCAGAACAAAAGAACTGTGCTTCCTACACACACGGGCCATATCTAGTTCAACTCTGCTTAGGAAACTGACAAGAACAGTAGCTCCTATTCAGTCCGATACACTGTACTTGCTGGAAACAGACGCGAGTGCTATTTGCACTGTGTATGGCAATGGGAGCGCAATAGTGACTTCTTTACCAGAAAAAAACTCTTGCTCATAGGACCAGAAACTGCATGGCATTCACCTCCATTTAGGACTGGGAAACAAACGCTAGCTCGCCTTACAAGAAACACACTCTGCTTTTGAGAAAAGAGCACTCTTCTACTCTACTGTGTTTCCTGTGGGGTCCGAAGAGTGAGCTTGCTCAGAACAAAAGAACTGTGCTTTCTACACACGGGCCATATCTAGTTCAATTCTGCTTAGGAACCTGACAAGAACAGTAGATCCGTTTCAGTCCAATACACTGAACATGCTGGGAACAGACGCTAGTGCTATTTGCCCTGTGTATGACAATGGGAGCACAATAGTGACTCTTCTTACCAGAAAACAACTCTTGCTCGTAGGAACAGAAACTGCATGTGATTCAACTCCATTTAAGACGGGGAAACAAATGCTAGCTTGCCTTACAAGAAACACACTCTGCTTTTGAGAAAAGAGCACTCTTCTACTCTACTGTGTTTCCAATGGGGTCCAAACAGTGAGTTAGCTCAGAACAAAAGAACTGTGCTTCCTATACAAACGGATCATATCTAGTTCAACTCTGCTGAGGAAACTGACAGGAACAGTAGCTCCTATTCAGTCCGATACACTGTACTTGAAGGGAACAGACGCTAGTGCTATTTGCACTGTGTATGGCATTTTGAGCGCAATAGTGACTCTTCTTATCAGAAAACAACTCTTGCTCGTAGGAACAAAAACTGCATGTGACTCAACTCCATTTAGGACTGGGAAACAAACGCTAGCTCGCCTTACAAGAAACACACTCTGCTTTTGAGAAAAGAGCACTCTTCTACTCTACTGTGTTTCCTATGTGTTCCGAACAGTGAGCTTGCTCAGAACAAAAAAACTGTGCTTCCTACACACACGGCCATATCTAGTTCAAGTCTGCTTAGGAACACGACAAGAACAGTAGATCCTCTTCAGTCCAATACACTGTTTTTGCTGAAAACAGACGCCAGTGCTATTTGTCCTGTGTATGGCAATTTCAGCGAAATAGTGACTCTTCTTACCAGAAAAATACTCTTGCTCATAGGACCAAAAACTTTATGTGACTCAACTCCATTTAGGCCTGAGAAACAAACACGAGCTCAACTTTCAAGAAACACACTCTGCTTTAGACAAAAGAGCACTCTTCTACTCTACTGTGTTTCCTATGGGTTCCAAACAGTGAGCTTCCTCAGATCAAAAGAACTGTGCTTCCTACACACACGGGCCATATCTAGTTCAACTGTGCTTAGGAAACTGACAAGAACAGTAGCTCCTATTCAGTCCAATACTCTGTACTTGCTGGGAACAGACGCCAGTGCTATTTGCACTGTGTATGGCAATGGGAGCGCAATAGTGACTTTCCTTAACAGAAAACAACTCTTGCTCGTAAGACCAGAAACTGCATGTGATTCAACTCCATTTAGGACTAGGAAACAAACCCTAGCTCGCCTTACAAGAAACACACTCTGCTTTTGAGAAAAGAGCACTCTTCTACTCTACAGTGTTTCCTATTGGGTCCAAACAGTGAGCTTGCTCAGAACAAAAGAACTGTGCTTCCTACACACACGGGTCATATCTAGTTAAATCTGCTTATGAAACTGACAAGAACAGTAGCTCCTCTTCAGCCCGATACACTGTACTTGCTGGGAACAGACGCGAGTGCTATTTGCACTGTGTATGGCAATGGGAGCGCAATAGTGACTTCCTTACCAGAAAACAACTCTTGCTCGTAGGACCAGAAACTCCATGTGATTCAACTCCATTTAGGACTGCGAAACAAACGCGAGCTCTACTTACAAGAAAAACACTCTGCTTTAGAGAAAAGAGCATACTTCTACTCTACTGTGTTTCCTATAGGGCCAGAAGAGTGAGCTTGCTCAGAACATAAGAACTGTGCTTCCTACACACATGGGCCATATCTACTTCAACTCTGACTGGGAAACTGACAAGAGCAGTAGCTCCTATTCAGTCCAATACACTGTATTTGCTGGGAACAGACGCCAGTGCTATTTGCACTGTGTATTGCAATTGGAGCACAATAGTGACTCTTCTTACCAGAAAACAACTCTTGCTTGTAGAACGAAAAACTGCATGTGACTCAACTCCATTTAGGACTGGGAAACAAACGCGAGCTCGCCTTACAAGAAAAACACTCTGCTTTTGAGAAAAGATCACTCTTCTACTCTACTGTGTTTCCTATGGGGCCAGAACAGTGAGCTTGCTCAGAACATAAGAACTGTGCTTCCTACACACACGGGCCATATCTAGTTCAACTCTGCTTAGGAAACTGACAAGAACAGTAGCTCCTATTCAGTCTGATACACTGTACATGCTGGAAACAGACGCGAGTGCTATTTGCACTGTATATGGCAATGGGAGCACAATAGTGACTTTCCTTACCAGAAAACAACTCTTGCTCATAGGACCAGAAACTGCATGTGATTCAACTCCATTTAGGACTGGGAAACAAACGCTAGCTTGCCTTACAAGAAACACACTCTGCTTTTGAGAAAAGAGCACTCTTCTACTCTACTGTGTTTCCTATAGGTCCAGAACAGTGAGCTTGCTCAGAAGAAAAGAACTGTGCTTCCTACACACACGGGCCATATCTAGTTCAACTCTGCTTAGGAAACTGACAAGAACAGTAGCTCCTCTTCATTCCAATACACTGTACATGCTGGGAACAGATGCCAGTGCTATTTGCCCTGTGAATGTAAATGGGAGCGCAATAGTGACTCTTCTTACCAGAAAACAACTCTTGCTCGTACGACCAGAGTCTGCATGTGATTCAACTCCATTTAGGACTGGGAAACAAACGCTAGCTCACCTTAAAAAAAACACACTCTGCTTTTGACAAAAGAGCACTCTTCTACTCTACTGTGTTTCCAATGTGGTCCGAACAGTGTGCTTGCTCAGAACAAAAAAACTGTGCTTCCTACACTCACGGTCATATCTAGTTCATTCTGCTTAGAAACCTGACTAGAACAGTAGATCCTCTTCAGTCCAACACAGTGTACTTGCTGGGAACAGACAACAGTGCTATTTTTCCTGTGTATGGCAATGGCAGCACAATAGTGACTCTTCTTACCAGAAAACAACTCTTGCTCTTAGGACCAGAAACTGCATGTGATTCAACTCCATTTAGGACTGGGAAACAAATGCTAGCTTGCCTTACATGAAACACACTCTGCTTTAGAGAAAAGAGCACTCTTCTATTCTACTGTGTTTCCTAAGGGGTCCAAACAGTGAGCTTGCTCAGAAGAAAAGAACTGTGCTTCCTACACACACGGGCCATATCTTGTTCAACTCTGCTTAGGAAACTGACAAGAACAGTAGCTCCTCTTCAGTCCGATACACTGTACTTGCTGGGAACAGACGCGAGTGCTATTTGCACTGTGTATGGCAATGGGAGCGCAATAGTGACTTCCTTAACAGAAAACAACTCTTGCTCGTAGGACCAGAAACTGCATGAGATTCAACTCCATTTAGTACTGGGAAACAAACGCTAGCTCGCCTTACAAGAAACACACTCTGCTTTTGAGAAAAGAGCACTCTTCTACTCTACTGTGTTTCCTATAAGGTCGGAACAGTGAGCTTGCTCAGAACAAAAGAACTGTGATTCCTACACAAGTACCATATCTAGTTCAACTCTGCTTAGGAAACGGATAAGAACAGTAGTTCCTCTTCAGTCCAATACACTGTACTTGCTTTGA
The DNA here is from genome assembly GCF_949786415.1 of Peromyscus eremicus. Lineage (NCBI taxonomy): Eukaryota > Metazoa > Chordata > Mammalia > Rodentia > Cricetidae > Peromyscus > Peromyscus eremicus. The sequence continues at coordinate 120,112 of NW_026735419.1, forward strand.
ACAGACAACAGTGCTATTTGTCCTGTGTATGGCAATGGCATCGCAATAGTGACTCTTCTTACCAGAAAAGAACTCTTGCTCTTAGGACCAGAAACTGCATGTGATTCAACTCGATTTAGGACTGGGAAACTAACGCCAGCTCACCTTACAAGAAACACACTCTGTTTTTGAGAAAAGAGCAATCTTCTACTCTACTGTGTTTCCTATGGGTTCCAAACAGTGAGCTTCCTCAGATCAAAAGAACTGTGCTTCCTACACACAAGGGCCATATCTAGTTCAACTCTGCTTAAAAAACTGACAAGAACAGTAGCTCCTCTTCAGTCCAATACACTGCACTTGCTGGGAACAGACGGGAGTGCTATTTGCACTGTGTATTGCAATGGGAGCACAATAGTGACTCTTCTTACCAGAAAACATCTCTTGCTCGTAGGACCAGAAACTGCATGTGATTCAACTCCATTTAAAACTAGGAAACAAACGCTAGCTAGCCTTACAAGAAACACACTCTGCTTTTGAGAAAAGAGCACTCTTCTACTCTACTGTGTTTCCTATGTGGTCCGAACAGTGTGCTTGCTCAGAACAAAAAAACTGTGCTTCCTACACACACGGCCATATCTAGTTCAATTCTGCTTAGGAACCTGACTAGAACAGTAGATCCTCTTCAGTCCAATACAGTGTACTTGCTGGGAACAGACAACAGTGCTATTTGTCCTGTGTATGGCAATGGCAGCACAATAGTGACTCTTCTTACCAGAAAACAACTCTTGCTCATAGGACTAGGAACTGCATGTGATTCAACTCCATTTTGGACTGGGAAACAAACGCTAGCTCGCCTTACAAGAAACACACTCTGCTTTTGAGAAAAGAGCACTCTCTACTCTACTGTGTTTCCTATGGGGTCCAAACAGTGAGCTTGCTCAGAACAAAAGAACTTTGGTTCCTACACACGGACCATATCTAGTTCAACTCTGTTTAGGAAACTGACAAGAACAGTAGCTCTTCTTCAGTCAAATACACTGTACTTGCTGGGAACAGACAACAGTGCTATTTGTCCTGTGTATGGCAATGGCAGCGCAATAGTGACTCTTCTTACCAGAAAAGAACTCTTGCTCTTAGGACCAGAAACTGCATGTGATTCAACTCCATTAAGGACTGGGAAACAAACGCCAGCTCACCTTACAAGAAACACACTCTGATTTTGAGAAAAGAGCACTCATCTACTCTACTGTGTTTCCTGTGGGTTCCAAACAGTGAGCTTCCTCAGATCAAAAGAACTGTGCTTCCTACACACAAGGGCCATATCTAGTTCAACTCTGCTTAAAAAACTGACAAGAACAGTAGCTCCTCTTCAGTCCAATACACTGTACTTGCTGGGAACAGACGGGAGTGCTATTTGCACTGTGTATGGCAATTGGAGCACAATAGTGCCTCGTCTTACCAGAAAACAACTCTTGCTTGTAGGACAAAAAACTGCATGTGACTCAACTCCATTTATGACTGGGAAACAAACTCTAGCTCGCCTTACAAGAAACAAACTCTGCTTTTGAGAAAAGACCACGCTTCTACTGTGCTGTGTTTCCTATAGGGCCAGAACAGTGAGCTTGCTCAGAACAAAAGAACTGTGCTTCCTACACACACGGGCCATATCTAGTTCAATTCTGTTTAGGAACCTGACAAGAACAGTAGATCCTCTTCAGTCCAATACACTGTACTTGCTGGGAACAGACACCAGTGCTACTTGTCCTGTGTATGGCAATGGCAGCGCAATAGTGACTCTTCTTACCAGAAAACAACTCTTGCTCGTAGGATCAGAAACTGCATGGGATTCAACTCCATTTAGGACTAGGAAACAAACGCTAGGTCACCATATGAGAAACACACTCTGCTTTTGAGAAAAGAGCACTCTTCTACTCTACTGTGTTTCCTATGGGGTCCAAGCAGTGAGCTTGCTCAGAACAAAAGAATTGTGCTTCCTACACACAGGGACCATATGTAGTTCAACTCTGCTTAGGAAACTGACAAGAACAGTAGCTCGTATTCAGTCCAATACACTGTACTTGCTGGGAACAGACGAGAGTGCTATTTGCATTGTGTATGGCAATGGGAGCGCAATAGTGACTTCCCTTACCAGAAAACAACGCTTGCTCATAGAACCAGAAACTGCATGTGATTCAACTCCATTTAGGACTAGAAAACAAACGCTAGCTCGCCTTACAAGAAACACACTCTGCTTTTGAGAAAAGAGCTCTCTTCTACTCTACTGTGTTTCCTAAGGGATCCAAACAGTGAGCTTGCTCAGAACAAAAGAACTGTGCATCCTACACACACGGACCATATCTAGTTCAACTCTGCTTAGGAAACTGACAAGAACAGTAGCTCCTCTTCAGTCCGATACACTGTACTTGCTGGGAATAGACGTTAGTGCTATTTGCACTGTGTATGGCAATGGGAGCGCAATAGTGACTTTCCTTACCAGAAAACAACTCTTGCTCATAGGACCAGAAACTCGATGGCATTCAACTCCATTTAGGACTGGGAAATAAACGCTAGCTCGCCTTACAAGAAACACACTCTGCTTTTGGGAAAAGAGCACTCTTCTACTCTACTGTGTTTCCTATGGGTTCCAAACAGTGAGCTTCCTCAGATCAAAAGAACTGTGCTTCCTACACACAAGGGCCATATCTAGTTCAACTCTGCTTAAAAAACTGACAAGAACAGTAGCTCCTCTTCAGTCCAATACACTGCACTTGCTGGGAACAGACGGGAGTGCTATTTGCACTGTGTATTGCAATGGGAGCACAATAGTGACTCTTCTTACCAGAAAACATCTCTTGCTCGTAGGACCAGAAACTGCATGTGATTCAACTCCATTTAAAACTAGGAAACAAACGCTAGCTCGCCTTACAAGAAACACACTCTGCTTTTGAGAAAAGAGCACTCTTCTACTCTACTGTGTTTCCTATGTGGTCCGAACAGTGTGCTTGCTCAGAACAAAAAAACTGTGCTTCCTACACACACGGACATATCTAGTTCAATTCTGCTTAGGAACCTGACTAGAACAGTAGATCCTCTTCAGTCCAATACAGTGTACTTGCTGGGAACAGACAACAGTGCTATTTGTCCTGTGTATGGCAATGGCAGCACAATAGTGACTCTTCTTACCAGAAAACAACTCTTGCTCATAGGACTAGGAACTGCATGTGATTCAACTCCATTTTGGACTGGGAAACAAATGCTAGCTCGCCTTACAAGAAACACACTCTGCTTTTGAGAAAAGAGCACTCTTCTACTCTACTGTGTTTCCTATGGGGTCCAAACAGTGAGCTTGCTCAGAACAAAAGAACTTTGGTTCCTACACACGGACCATATCTAGTTCAACTCTGTTTAGGAAACTGACAAGAACAGTAGCTCTTCTTCAGTCCAATACACTGTACTTGCTGGGAACAGACAACAGTGCTATTTGTCCTGTGTATGGCAATGGCAGTACAATAGTGACTCTTCTTACCAGAAAAGAACTCTTGCTCTTAGGACCAGAAACTGCATGTGATTCAACTCCATTAAGGACTGGGAAACAAACGCCAGCTCACCTTACAAGAAACACACTCTGATTTTGAGAAAAGAGCACTCAACTACTCTACTGTGTTTCCTGTGGGTTCCAAACAGTGAGCTTCCTCAGATCAAAAGAACTGTGCTTCCTACACACAAGGGCCATATCTAGTTCAACTCTGCTTAAAAAACTGACAAGAAGAGTAGCTCCTCTTCAGTCCAATACACTGTACTTGCTGGGAACAGAAGGGAGTGCTATTTGCACTGTGTATGGCAATTGGAGCACAATAGTGCCTCGTCTTACCAGAAAACAACTCTTGCTTGTAGGACAAAAAACTGCATGTGACTCAACTCCATTTATGACTGGGAAACAAACTCTAGCTCGCCTTACAAGAAACAAACTCTGCTTTTGAGAAAAGAGCACTCTTCTACTCTACTGTGTTTCCTATGTGGTCCGAACAGTGTGCTTGCTCAGAACAAAAAAACTGTTCTTCCTACACACACGGCCATATCTAGTTCATATCTGCTTAGGAACCTGACTAAAATAGTAGATCATCTTCAGTCCAATACAGTGTACTTGCTGGGAACAGACAACAGTGCTATTTGTCCTGTGTGTGGCAATGGCAGCACAATAGTGACTCTGCTTACCAGAAAACAACTCTTGCTCATAGGACCAGAAACTGCATGTTATTCAACTCCATTTTTGACTGGGATACAAACGCTAGCTTGCCTTACAAGAAACACACTCTGCTTTTGAGAAAAGAGCACTCTTCTACTCTACTGTGTTTCCTAAGGGGTCCAAACAGTGAGCTTGCTCAGAAGAAAAGAACTGTGCTTCCTACAAACACGGGCCATATCTCATTCAACTCTGCTTAGAAAACTGACAAGAACAGTAGCTCCTCTTCAGTCTGATACACTGTACTTGCTGGGAACAGATGCGAGTGCTATTTGCACTGTGTATGGCAATGGGAGCGCAATAGTGACTTCCTTACCAGAAAACAACTCTTGCTCGTAGGACCAGAAACTGCATGTGATTCAGCTCCATTTAGGACTGGGAAACAAACGCTAGATCGCCTTACAAGAAACACACTCTGCTTTTGAGAAAAGAGCACTCTTCTACTCTACTGTGTTTCCAATGGGTTCCAAACAGTGAGCTTGCTCAGAACAAATGAACTGTGCTTCCTACACACACGTACTATATCTAGTTCAACTCTGCTGAGGAAACTGACAAGAACAGTAGCTCCTATTCAGTCCGATACACTGTACTTGAAGGGAACAGACGCGAGTGCTATTTGCACTGTGTATGGCATTTGGAGCACAATAGTGACACTTCTTACCAGAAAACAACTCTTGCTCGTAGGAACAAAAACTGCATGTGACTCAACTCCATTTAGGACTCGGAAACAAACACGAGCTCGACTTACAAGAAACACACTCTGCTTTAGAGAAAAGAGCACTCTTCTTCTCTACTGTATTTCTTAAGGGGTCGGAACAGTGAGCTTGCTCAGAACAAAAGAACTGTGCTTCCTACACACACGGCCATATCTATTTCAATTCTGCTTAGGAACCTGACAAGAACAGTAGATCCTCTTCAGTCCAATACACTGTACTTGCTGGGAACAGACGCCAGTGCTATTTGTTAGAGTATGGCAATGGCAGCGCAATAGTGACTCTTCTTACCAGAAAACAACTCTTGCTTGTAGGACCAGAAACTGCATGGGATTCAACTACATTTAGGACTGGGAAACAAACGCTAGCTCGCCTTACAAGAAACACACTCTGCTTTTGAGAAAAGAGCACTCTTCTACTCTACTGTGTTTCCTTTGGGATCCGAACAGTGAGCTTGCTCAGAACAAAAAAACTGTGCTTCCTACACACACCGCCGTACCTATTTCTATTCTGCTTAGGAACCTGACAAGAACAGTAGATCCTCTTCAGTCCAATACACTGTAGTTGTTGGGAACAGACAACAGTGCTATTTGTCCTTTGTATGCAATGGCAGAACAATAGTGACGCTTCTTACCAGAAAACAACTCTTGCTCATAGGACCAGAAACTGCATGTGATTCAACGCCATTTAGGACTGGGAAACAAACGCTAGCTCGCCTTACAAGAAACACACTCTGCTTTTGAGAAAAGAGCACTATTCTACTCTACTGTGTTTCCTATGGGTCCAAACAGTCAGCTTGCTCAGAACAAAACAACTGTGCTTCCTACACACACGGACCGTATCTAGTTCAACTCTGCTTAGGAAACTGACAAGAACAGTAGCTCCTCTTCAGTCCAATACACTGTATTTCCTGGGAACAGTCGCGAGTGCTATTTGCACTGTGTATGTCAATTTGAGTGCAATAGTGACTCTTCTTACCAGAAAAAAACTCTTGCTCGTAGGACCAAAAACTTTATGTGACTCAACTCCATTTAGGACTGGGAAACAAACACGAGCTCAACTTTCAAGAAACACACTCTGCTTTAGACAAAAGAGCACTCTTCTACTCTACTGTGTTTCCTATGGGGTCCAAACAGTGAGCTTGCTCAGAACAAAAAAACTGTGCTTCCTACACACACGGCCATATCTAGTTCAATTCTGCTTAAGAACCTGAAAAGAACAGTAGATCCTCTTCAGTCCAATACACTGTAAATGCTGGGACCAGACGCCAGTGCTTTTTGCCCTGAGTATGACAATGGGAGCACAATAGTGACTCTTCGTACCAGTAAACAACTCTTGCTCGTAGGACCAGAAACTGCATGTGATTCAACTCCATTTAGGACTGGGAAACAAATGCTAGCTCACCTTAAAAAAAACACACTCTGCTTTTGACAAAAGAGCCCTCTTCTACTCTACTGTGTTTCCTATGTGGTCCGAAGAGTGTACTTGCTCAGAACAAAAAAACTGTGCTTCCTACACACACGGCCATATCTAGTTCATTCTGCTTAGGAACCTGACTAGAACAGTAGATCCTCTTCAGTCCAATACAGTGTACTTGCTGGCAACAGACAACAGTGCTATTTGTCCTGTGTATGGCAATGGCAGCACAATAGTGACTCTTCTTACCAGAAAACAACTCTTGCTCGTAGGACCAGAAACTGCATGTGATTCAACTCCATTTTGGACTGGGAAACAAATGCTAGCTCGCCTTACAAGAAACACACTCTGCTTTTGAGAAAAGAGCACTCTTCTACTCTACTGTGTTTCCTATGGGGTCCAAACAGTGAGCTTACTCAGAACAAAAGAACTGTGCTTCCTACACACGTACCATATCTAGTTCAACTCTGCTTAGGAAACTGACAAGAACAGTAGCTCCTCTTCAGTCCAATACACTGTACTTGCTGGGAACAGACAACAGTGCTATTTGTCCTGTCTACAGCAATGGCATCGCAATAGTGACTCTTCTTACCAGAAAAGAACTCTTGCTCTTAGGACCAGAAACTGCATGTGATTCAACTCGATTTAGGACTGGGAAACAAACGCCAGCTCACCTTACAAGAACACACTCTGTTTTTGAGAAAAGAGCACTCTTCTACTCTACTGTGTTTCCTATGGGTTCCAAACAGTGAGCTTCCTCAGATCAAAAGAACTGTGCTTCCTACACACAAGGGCCATATCTAGTTCAACTCTGCTTAAAAAACTGACAAGAACAGTAGCTCCTCTTCAGTCCAATACACTGCACTTGCTGGGAACAGACAGGAGTGCTATTTGCACTGTGTATTGCAATGGGAGCACAATAGTGACTCTTCTTACCAGAAAACATCTCTTGCTCGTAGGACCAGAAACTGCATGTGATTAAACTCCATTTAAAACTAGGAAACAAACGCTAGCTCGCCTTACAAGAAACACACTCTGCTTTTGAGAAAATAGCACTCTTCTACTCTACTGTGTTTCCTATGGGGTCCGAACAGTAAGCTTGATCAGAACAAAAAAACTGTGCTTCCTACACACACCGCCGTACCTAGTTCAATTCTTCTTAGGAACCTGACAAGAACAGTAGATCCTCTTCAGTCCAATACACTGTACATGTTGGGAACAGACGCCAGTGCTAATTGCCCTGTGTATGACAATGGGAGCACAATAGTGACTCTTCTTACCAGAAAACAATTCTTGCTCGTAGGACCAGAAACTTCATGTGATTCAACGCCATTTAGGACTGGGAAACAAACGCTAGCTTGACTTCCAAGAAACACACTCTGCTTTTGAGAAAAGAGCTCTCTTCTACTCTACTGTGTTTCCAATGGGTTCCAAACAGTGAGCTTGCTCAGAACAAATGAACTGTGCTTCATACACACACGTACTATATCTAGTTCAACTCTGCTGAGGAAACTGACAAGAACAGTAGTTCCTATTCAGTCCGATACACTGTACTTCAAGGGAACAGACGCGAGTGCTCTTTGCACTGTGTATGGCATTTGGAGCACAATAGTGACACTTCTTACCAGAAAACAACTCTTGCTCGTAGGAACAAAAACTGCATGTGACTCAACTCCATTTAGGACTCGGAAACAAACGCGAGCTCGACTTACAAGAAACACACTCTGCTTTAGAGAAAAGAGCACTCTTCTTCTCTACTGTATTTCTTAAGGGGTCCGATCAGTGAGCTTGCTCAGAACAAAAGAACTGTGCTTCCTACACACACGGCCATATCTATTTCAATTCTGCTTAGGAACCTGACAAGAACAGTAGATCCTCTTCAGTCCAATACACTGTACTTGCTGGGAACAGATGCCAGTGCTATTTGTCCTGAGTATGGCAATGGCAGCGCAATAGTGACTCTTCTTACCAGAAAACAACTCTTGCTTGTAGGACCAGAAACTGCATGGGATTCAACTACATTTAGGACTGGGAAACAAACGCTAGCTCGCCTTACAAGAAACACACTCTGCTTTTGAGAAAAGAGCACTCTTCTACTCTACTGTGTTTCCTATGGGGTCCGAACAGTGTGCTTGCTCAGAACAAAAAAACTGTGCTTCCTACACACACCGCCGTACCTATTTCTATTCTGCTTAGGAACCTGACAAGAACAGTAGATCCTCTTCAGTCCAATACACTGTACTTGCTGGGAACAGACAACAGTGCTATTTGTCCTTTGTATGGCAATGGCAGCACAATAGTGACTCTTCTTACCAGAAAACAACTCTTGCTCGTAGGACCAGAAACTGCATGTGATTCAACTCCATTTAGGACTGGGAAACAAACGCTAGCTCGCCTTACAAGAAACACACTCTGCTTTTGAGAAAAGAGCACTATTCTACTCTACTGTGTTTCCTATGGGTCCAAACAGTCAGCTTGCTCAGAACAAAACAACTGTGCTTCCTACACACACGGACCGTATCTCGTTCAACTCTGCTTAGGAAACTGACAAGAACAGTAGCTCCTCTTCAGTCCAATACACTGTATTTCCTGGGAACAGTCGCGAGTGCTATTTGCACTGTGTATGTCAATTTGAGTGCAATAGTGACTCTTCTTACCAGAAAAAAACTCTTGCTCGTAGGACCAAAAACTTTATGTGACTCAACTCCATTTAGGACTGGGAAACAAACACGAGCTCAACTTTCAAGAAACACACTCTGCTTTAGACAAAAGAGCACTCTTCTTCTCTACTGTGTTTCCTATGGGGTCCAAACAGTGAGCTTGCTCAGAACAAAAAAACTGTGCTTCCTACACACACGGCCATATCTAGTTCAATTCTGCTTAAGAACCTGAAAAGAACAGTAGATCCTCTTCAGTCCAATACACTGTAAATGCTGGGACCAGACGCCAGTGCTTTTTGCCCTGAGTATGACAATGGGAGCACAATAGTGACTCTTCGTACCAGAAAACAACTCTTGCTCGTAGGACCAGAAACTGCATGTGATTCAACTCCATTTAGGACTGGGAAACAAACGCTAGCTCGTCTTAAAAAAAACACACTCTGCTTTTGACAAAAGAGCACTCTTCTACTCTACTGTGTTTCCTATGTGGTCCGAAGAGTGTACTTGCTCAGAACAAAAAAACTGTGCTTCCTACACACACGGCCATATCTAGTTCATTCTGCTTAGGAACCTGACTAGAACAGTAGATCCTCTTCAGTCCAATACAGTGTACTTGCTGGGAACAGACAACAGTACTATTTGTCCTGTGTATGGCAATGGCAGCACAATACTGACTCTTCTTACCAGAAAACAACTCTTGCTCGTAGGACCAGAAACTGCATGTGATTCAACTCCATTTTGGACTGGGAAACAAATGCTAGCTCGCCTTACAAGAAACACACTCTGCTTTTGAGAAAAGAGCACTCTTCTACTCTACTGTGTTTCCTATGGGGTCCAAACAGTGAGCTTGCTCAGAACAAAAGAACTGTGCTTCCTACACACATACCATATCTAGTTCAACTCTGCTTAGGAAACTGACAAGAACAGTAGCTCCTCTTCAGTCC